>NC_074665.1:11215736-11351319 GCF_029448725.1 Salvelinus fontinalis
GGAGGGACTGGTGCACTTCACAAAATAGATGGCATCATGAAGAAGCAAAATTATGTGGATATATTGAAGCAACATCTCAAGACATCAGTCAGGAAGTTAAAGCTTGGTCGCAAATGGGTCTTCCAAATGGACAATGACAACAAGCATACTTCCAAAGTTGTGGCAAAATGGGTTAAGAACAACAAAGTCAAGGTATTTGAGTGGCAATCATAAAGCCCTGACCTCAATCTCATAGAAAATATGAGAGAAAAAAAATCCTGAAAATCACATTGTAGGATTTTTTATGAATTTATTTGCAAATTATGGTGGAAAATAAGTATTTGGTCACCTACAAATAAGCAAGATTTCTGTCTCTCACAGACCTGTAACTTCTTCTTTAAGAGGCTCCTCTGTCCTCCACTCGTTACCTGTATTAATGGCACCTGTTTGAACTTGTTATCAGTATAAAAGAGACCTGTCCACAACCTCAAACAGTCACACTCCAAACTCCGCTATGGCCAAGACCAAAGAGCTGTCAAAGGACGCCAGAAACAAAATTGTAGACCTGCACCAGGCTGGGAAGACTGAATCTGCAATAGGTAAGCAGCTTGGTTTGAAGAAATCAACTGTGGGAGCAATTATTAGGAAATGGAAGACATACAAGACCACTGATAATCTCCCTCGATCTGGGGCTCCACGCAAGATCTGACCCCGTGGGGTCAAAATGATCACAAGAACGGTGAGCAAAAATCCCAGAACCACACGGGAGGACCTAGTGATTGACCTGCAGAGAGCTGGGACCAAAGTAACAAAGCCTACCATCAATAACACACTACGCCGCCAGGGACTCAAATCCTGCAGTGCCAGACGTGTCCCCCTGCTTAAGCCAGTACATGTCCAGGCCCGTCTGAAGTTTGCTAGAGAGCATTTGGATGATCCAGAAGAAGATTGGGAGAATGTCATATGGTCAGATGAAACCAAAATAGAACTTTTTGGTAAAAACTCAACTCGTCGTGTTTGGAGGACAAAGAATGCTGAGTTGCATCCAAAGAACACCATACCTACTGTGAAGCATGGGGGTGGAAACATCATGCTTTGGGGCTGTTTTTCTGCAAAGGGACCAGGACGACTGATCCGTGTAAAGGAAAGAATGAATGGGGCCATGTATCGTGAGATTTTGAGTGAAAACCTCCTTCCATCACCAAGGGCATTGAAGATGAAACGTGGCTGGGTCTTTCAGCATGACAATGATCCCAAACACACCGCCCGGGCAACGAAGGAGTGGCTTCGTAAGAAGCATTTCAAGGTCCTGGAGTGGCCTAGCCAGTCTCCAGATCTCAACCCCATAGAAAATATTTGGAGGGAGGTGAAAGTCCGTGTTGCCCAGCAACAGCCCCAAAACATCACTGCTCTAGAGGAGATCTGCATGGAGGAATGGGCCAAAATACCAGCAACAGTGTGTGAAAACCTTGTGAAGACTTACAGAAAACGTTTGACCTCGGTCATTGCCAACAAAGTGTATATAACAAAGTATTGAGATAAACTTTTGTTATTGACCAAATACTTATTTTCCACCATAATTTGCAAATAAATTCATAAAAAATCCTACAATGTGATTTTCTGGATTGTTTTTTCTCATTTTGTCTGTCATAGTTGAAGTGTACCTATGATGAAAATTACAGGCCTCTCATCTTTTTAAGTGGGAGAACTTGCACAATTGGTGGCTGACTAAATACTTTTTTGCCCCACTGCATGTACATACATACAACTGTATGTATGTATGTATGTATGTATGTATGTATGTATGTATGTATGTATGTATGTATGTATGTATGTATGTATGTATGTATGTATGTAAAAAAATATTTAAATTATGATTATTTTAAAGGCCAATTAATCTGTATTGGCTTTTTTGGGTCGTCCAATAATCGGTGTTGAAAAATCATAATCGGTCGACCTCTAGTCAAAATGGTCAATATCTGAAGATCACATCAATGTATCATGAGCCTAATTCCGTTGCTCCTCCTTCTCCCTGGAGTGTGCACTCGTACAGAACACCTACCTACCTCATGGATTTCAGAGGAACCAAAACATTATACAATAGCCTTCATGTATGTTATTTGTGTTTTTATGAACAGAACATCCTCCAATGTGAGCAGTTTAACATATGATCAAATGAGATACGATCTCCGCACAGCTGTCATAAGAAGAACAAGTCATTTTTCTAATCAGAATCACACATCTTCTAACCCGAACCCAACAGCCTTTCACCAAACCAGAGAACGGAAACAAAGACACTGACACAGAAGAAAACAAGCCTCACCCAGGAGCAGTGTGTGTGTATCTCAGAAAGAACGAGAGAGAGAGAGAGAGAAGGTAATGGGAGTGTGTATGTGCAGGTGGCATGATGTTTACTATAAGCACCCTTTATTTGTGCCAGTCTGAAAATGTCACTCATGCCTGACAACAAAGACAGGACAAACCTGGTGTACAGGTTTTAAAAGTTGCTCTAAACAGTCTCACTTCTGGGGACATTTTACTCAGGATTCTTTTGGGGGGGGACAATTTCTCTCTTTCTGTTGTTATTCCTATTACAGAGGTTGGTTTGCCCCGGCCGGAACGGACCAGGCCAGAGCAGAGCAGGCCAGAGCAGAGCAGGCCAGAGCAGGCCAGAGCAGAGCAGGCCAGACCAGAGCAGGCCAGACCAGAGCAGGCCAGACCAGAGCAGGCCAGAGCAGAGCAGGCCAGAGCAGAGCAGTCCAGTGCAGGCCAGGCCAGACCAGAGCAGACCAGACCAGAGCAGGCCAGAGCAGAGCAGGCCAGACCAGAGCAGGCCAGAGCAGAGCAGTCCAGAGCAGAGCAGGCCAGGCCAGACCAGAGCAGACCAGGCCAGAGCAGAGCAGGCCAGAGCAGAGCAGGCCAGAGCAGAGCAGGCCAGAGGAGAGCAGGCCAGGCCAGACCCGAGCAGACCAGGCCAGAGCAGAGCAGTCCAGAGCAGGCCAGAGCAGGCCAGACCAGAGCAGGCCAGACCAGAGCAGGCCAGAGGAGAGCAGGCCAGACCAGGCCAGAGCAGAGCAGGCCAGAGCAGTCCAGAGCAGAGCAGGCCAGAGCAGAGCAGGCCAGACCAGGCCAGAGCAGAGCAGGCCAGAGCAGAGCAGGCCAGAGCAGGCCAGAGCAGAGCAGGCCAGAGCAGAGCAGGCCAGAGCAGAGCAGGCCAGACCAGAGCAGGCCAGAGAAGAGCAGGCCAGACCAGACCAGGCCAGACCAGAGCAGGCCAGACCAGAGCAGGCCAGAGCAGAGCAGGCCAGACCAGAGTCAGGGGTGGAAAGGGAAGTAAGTATCAGGGAAATCGAGCCACATAATAGAAACTGGAAATGAACAAAGCACAAGCTCCTGATTTCAAAACAAAGAAACTGGAATATGTTCCGGGATTCCTCCAATGGCATTGAGGAGTACACCACACCAGTCACAGGCTTCATCAATAAGTGCATCGATGACGTCGTCCCCACAGCGACCGTATGTACATACTCCAACCAGAAACCATGGATAACAGGCAACATTCGCACTGAGCAAAAGGGTAGAGCTGCCACTTTAAAAAAGCGGGACTCTAAACTGGAAGCTTATAAGAAATCCCGCTATGCCCTCTGACGAACCATCAAACAGGCAAAGCATCAATACAGGACTAAGATCGAATCGTACAACACCGACTCCGACGTGTGGCAGGCTATTACAGACTACAAAGGGAAGCACAGCCGAGAGCTGCCTACTAACACGACCCTACTAGACGAGCTAAATTACTTCTACGCTAGCTTCGAGGCAAGTAACACTGAAACATGCATGAGAGCATCAGCTGTTCCGGACGACTGCGTGATCACGCTCTCTGCAGCCGATGTGAGTAAGACCTTTAAACAGGTCAACATTCACAAGGCCGCTGGGCCAGATGGATTACCAGGACGTGTACAACGAGCATGTGCTGACCAACTGGAAAGTGTCTTCACTGACATTTTTAACCTTTCCCTGTTGGAGTTTGTAATACGAACATGTTTCAAGCAGACCCCCATATTCCCTACGCCCAAGAACACCAAGGTAACCTGCCTAAATGACTACCGACCCGTAGCACTCACGTCTGTAGCCATGAAGTGCTTTGAAAGGCTGGTCATGGCTCACATCAACACCATTATCCCAGAAACCCTAGACCCACTCCAATTTGCATACCGCACCAACAGATCCACAGATGATGCAATCTCTATTGCACTCCACACTGCCGTTTCACACCTGGACAAAATGAACACCTATGTGAGAATGCTATTCATTGACTACAGCTCAGCGTTCAACACCATAGTGCCCTCAAAGCTCATCACTAAGCTAAGGACCCTGGGACTAAACACCTCCCTCTACAACTGGATCCTGGACTTCCTGACGGGCCGCCCCCAGGTGGGAAGGGTAGGTAACAACACATCCATCACTCTGATCCTCAATACGGAGGCCCCTCAGGGGTGCGTACTCAGTCCCCTCCTGTACTAACTGCTTACTCATGACTGCACGGCCAGGCATGACTCCAACACCATCATTAAATTTGCCGATGACAACAGTGGTAGGCCTGATCACCGACAATGATGAGACAGCCTATAGGGAGGATGTCAGAGACCTGACCGTGTGGTGCAAAGACAACAACCTCTCCCTCAACGTGATCAAGACAAAGGAGATGATTGTGGACTACAGGAAAAGGAGGACTGAGCACGCCCCATTCTCATCGACGGGGCTGCAGTGGAGCAGGTTGAGAGCTTCAAGTTCCTTGGTGTCCATATCACCAACAAACTAGAATGGTCCAAACACACCAAGACAGTCGTGAAGAGGGCACGACAAAACCTATTCCCCCTCAGGACACTAAAAAGATTTGGCATGGGTCCTCAGATCCTCAAAAGGTTTTACAGCTTCACCATCGGGAGCATCCTGACAGGTTGCATCACTGCCTGGTACGGCAACTGCTCGGCCTTTGACCGCAAGGCACTACAGAGGGTAGTGTGTACAGCCTAATACATAACTTTGGGCCGAGCTTCCTGCTACCCAGGACCTCTATACCAGGTGGTGTCAGAGGAAGGCCCTAAAAATAGTCAAAGACTCCAGCCACCCCAGTCATAGACTGTTTTCTCTGCTACCGCACGTCAAGCGGTACCGGAGCGCCAAGTCTTAGTCCAAGAGGCTTCTAAACAGCTTCTACCCCCAAGCCATAAGACTCCTGAACAGCTAATCAAATGTCTACCCAGACTATTTGCATTGCCCCCCCCCCCCCCCCTATGCTGCCGCTACTCTGTTATTATCTATGCATAGCCACTTTAATAACTCTATCTACATGTACATAATTACCTCAATTTCCTCGACATACCGGTGCCCCCCGCACATTGACTCTGTAACGATAGAGCCCTATATATAGCCCCACTAGTGTTATTTACTGCTGATCTTAAATTCATTTGTTATTCTTATCTCTTACTTCTTCAGGGATTTTCTTAAAACTGCATTGTTGGTTAAGGGCTTGTAAGTTAGCATTTCACTGTAAGGTCTACACCTGTTGTATTCGGCACATGTGACAAATACAATTTGATTTGACAGAGGGAGAGACAGTGTGTGTGTGTGTGTGTGTGTGTGTGTGTGTGTGTGTGTGTGTGTGTGTGTGTGTGTGTGTGTGTGTGTGTGTGTGTGTGTGTGTGTGTGTGTGTGTGTGTGTGTGTGTGTGTGTGTGTGTGTGTGTGTGTGTGTGAGATAGAGAATCTGCTTCATGTGCAACAGCTAACTTAATCTAGCTGAGCTATTTCACGTGATGTTGCTTGTAAAACACTTTAAAACAAGTAGACAATGTCCTGTGTCAGCTAGGACAATAATGTCTGGGCAGAGGCTGTTTTCCATAGTTAACAACCTCTCTTTGATCGACCTCAACTGAATGACGTTAAAGATCATAGTATCTGTAAAAAAAAAAAACACATGCACACACACACACACACACACACACACACACACACACACACACACGGTCCTGAAGTTGTACCTGTGTGTGGAAGCGTCTGTGTTCGCTGCGGCCCTGCCTGGCTCCGGTCCTCCCAGCCTCCTCCACTTCCATCCTCTCTGGATTCTCCAGCTCCAACGCCTCCAGCTTCTCTATCACCCCAGAACGGCTGGAACACACAGGGAGCAAGAGTACAGGTCAGAGGTGAAGGGTAGAGGTCAGAGGTGAAGGGTCAGATGCCCTTATTTGAACTTTCATTACATCTTCATTCTTACTGTGGATTAAAGAAATGGATACTAAGAGAATTCCTTCTCAGTGGAGAGAATAAAACAACTTTATTGGATAGTGCAGTTTTGTGTGTGTGTGTGCATACATGCGTGTGTGTGTGTGTGTGTGTGTGTGTGTGTGTGTGTGTGTGTGTGTGTGTGTGTGTGTGTGTGTGTGTGTGTGTGTGTGGGTGTGTGTGTGTGTGGGTGTGTGTGTGTAGGGGGGGGGGGGTTGTTCACCAAGTAAACATTGCATAATCCACATGCATATAAATGAATATTACAATACACTGCTACATGAAACTGATTAACATGATGACATTGAGAAAGACAGGCTCCTGTGACCGTGTTCAAACTTACAGAAACACCGACAGCCTTCCTCCACAAACACACAGATACACCGACAGCCTTCCTCCACACACAGATACACAGACAGCCTTCCTCCACACACACACAGATACACTGACAGCCTTCCTCCACACACAGATACACAGACAGCCTTCCTCCACACACAGATACACCGACAGCCTTCCTCCACACACACACAGATACACCGACAGCCTTCCTCCACACACACACAGATACACCGTCAGCCTTCCTCCACACACAGATACACAGACAGCCTTCCTCCACACACAGATACACAGACAGCCTTCCTCCACACACACACAGATACACCGACAGCCTTCCTCCACACACAGATACACAGACAGCCTTCCTCCACACACAGATACACAGACAGCCTTCCTCCACACACAGATACACAGACAGCCTTCCTCCACACACAGATACACCGACAGCCTTCCTCCACACACAGATACACCGACAGCCTTCCTCCACACACACACAGATACACAGACAGCCTTCCTCCACACACAGATACACCGACAGCCTTCCTCCACACACAGATACACCGACAGCCTTCCTCCACACACAGATACACAGACAGCCTTCCTCCACACACACACAGATACACCGACAGCCTTCCTCCACAAACACACAGATACACCGACAGCCTTCCTCCACAAACACACAGATACACCGACAGCCTTCCTCCACACACAGATACACCGACAGCCTTCCTCCACACACAGATACACAGACAGCCTTCCTCCACACACACACAGATACACCGACAGCCTTCCTCCACACACAGATACACCGACAGCCTTCCTCCACACACAGATACACAGACAGCCTTCCTCCACACACAGATACACAGACAGCCTTCCTCCACACACAGATACACCGACAGCCTTCCTCCACACACAGATACACCGACAGCCTTCCTCCACAAACACACAGATACACAGACAGCCTTCCTCCACACACAGATACACCGACAGCCTTCCTCCACACACAGATACACCGACAGCCTTCCTCCACACACAGATACACCGACAGCCTTCCTCCACACACAGATACACAGACAGCCTTCCTCCACACACAGATACACAGACAGCCTTCCTCAACACACAGAAACACCGACAGCCTTCCTCAACACACAGATACACAGACAGCCTTCCTCCACACACAGATACACAGACAGCCTTCCTCCACACACAGATACACAGACAGCCTTCCTCCACACACAGATACACAGACAGCCTTCCTCCACACACAGATACACCGACAGCCTTCCTCCACACACAGATACACCGACAGCCTTCCTCCACACACAGATACACCGACAGCCTTCCTCCACACACAGATACACAGACAGCCTTCCTCAACACACAGAAACACCGACAGCCTTCCTCAACACACAGATACACCGACAGCCTTCCTCCACACACAGATACACAGACAGCCTTCCTCCACACACAGATACACAGACAGCCTTCCTCCACACACAGATACACAGACAGCCTTCCTCCACACACAGATACACAGACAGCCTTCCTCCACACACAGATACACCGACAGCCTTCCTCCACACACACACAGATACACCGACAGCCTTCCTCCACACACACACAGATACACAGACAGCCTTCCTCCACACACACACAGATACACCGACAGCCTTCCTCCACACACACACACAGATACACTGACAGCCTTCCTCCACACACACACAGATACACTGACAGCCTTCCTCCACACACACACAGATACACTGACAGCCTTCCTCCACACACAGATACACTGACAGCCTTCCTCCACACACACACAGATACACTGACAGCCTTCCTCCACACACAGATACACTGACAGCCTTCCTCCACACACACACAGATACACTGACAGCCTTCCTCCACACACACACAGATACACTGACAGCCTTCCTCCACACACACACAGATACACCGACAGCCTTCCTCCACACGAAGATTTATTTTGACGCTCGCTTTTGATAAGGAGAATCATTAATTTACGGGTACCATGAGTCGCTTTACCGGTACTGGGCCGGTCGCACTACCTCTGTAGTGCCTTGCGGTCGGAGGGCGAGCAGTTACCATACCAGGCAGTGATGCAACCTGTCAGGATGCTCTCGCAGGTGCAGCTGTAAAACCTTTTGAGGATCTGAGGACCCATGCCAAATCTTTTCAGTCTCCTGAGGAGGAATAGGTTTTGTTGTGCCCTCTTCACGACTGTCTTGGTGTGCTTGGACCATGTTAGGTTTGTTGGTGATGTGGACGCCAAGGAACTGGAAGTTCTCAACCTGCTCCAGTACAGTCCCGTCGATGAAAATGGGGGCGTGCTCGGTCCTCCTTTTCCTGTAGTCCACAATGATCTCCTTTGTAGCCTCCCGGGTGGCACAGTGGTCTAAGGCACTGCATCGCAGTGCTAGCTGTACCACCAGAGATTCTGGGTTTGAGCCCAGGCTCTGTTGAGACCAGGAGGCCCAAGGGGCGGCGCACAATTGGCCCAGCGTCGTCCGGGTTAGGGAAGGTTTGGCCGGCAGGGATATCCTTGTCTCATCTCGCACTAGCGACTCCTGTGGCGGGCGGGGCGCAGTGCACGCTGACCAGGGCGCCAGGTGTACAGTGTTTCCACCGACACATTGGTGCGGCTGGCTTCCGGGTTGGATATGCATTGTGTCAAGAAGCTGTGCGGCTTGATTGGGGTGTGTTTCAGAGGACGCATGACTCTCGACCTTCGCCTATCCCGAGTCTGTACGAGAGTTGCAGCGATGAGAAAAGACTGTAACTACTACCAATTGGATACCACGAAATTGCGTAGAAAAATGATCTCCTTTGTCTTGATCAGGTTAAGGGAGAAGTTGCTGTCCTTGCACCACACGGTCAGGACTCTGACCTCCTCCCTATAGGCTGTCGGAGTACACCTCCTGGAAATCTGTCTGGCCTTGAGAATGTTGACATGTTTAAAGGTCTTACTCACATCGGCTGCGTAGAGTGTGATCACACAGTCGTCCGGAACAGCTGATGCTCTCATGCATGTTTCAGTGTTACTTGCCTCGAAGCGAGCAGTTATTTAGCTCGTCTGATAGGCTCGTGTCACTGCGCAGCTCTCAGCTGTGCTTCCCTTTGTAGTCTGTAATGGTTTGCAAGCCCTGCCACATCCGACGAGCATCAGAGCCGGTGTAGCATGATTCAATCTTAGTCCTGTATTGACGCATTGCTTGTTTGATGGTTCATTGGTGGGCATAGCGGGATTTCTTATAAGCTTCCAGTTTAGAGTCCCACTCCTTGAAAGCGGCAGCTCTACCGTTTAGCTCAGTGCAAATGTTGCCTGTAATCCATGGCTTCTGGTTGGGGTATGTACGTACAGTCACTGTGGCGACAACGTCATGGATGCATTTATTGATAAAGCCAGCAACTGATGGTGTACTCCTCAATGCCATCGGAAGAATCCCGGAACATATTCCAGTCTGTGCTAGCAAAACAGTCCTTTAGTTTAGCATCTGCTTCATCTGACCACTTTTTTATAGACTGAGTCACTGGTGCTTCCTGCTTTAATTTTTGCTAATAAGCAGGAATCAGGAGGATAGAGTTATGGTCAGATTTGCCAAATGGAGGGAGAGGGAGAGCTTTGTACACGTCTCTGTGTGTGTAGTAAAGGTGGTCTAGAATATTTTTCCCCTCTGGTTGCACATTTAACATGCTGATAGAAATGAGGTAAAACTGATTTAAGTTTCCCTGCATTAAAGTCCCCAGCCACTCGGAGCGCCGCCTCTGGGTGAGCGTTTTCCTGTTTGCTTATGGTGGAATACAGCTCATTGAGTGCGGTTTTAGTGCCAGCCTCAGTCTGTGAACAGCTACGAAAAATACAGATCAATTCTCTAGGTAGATAGGGTGGTCTACAGCTTATCATGAGATACTCTACCTCAGGCGAGCAAAACTCTGAGACCTCCTTAGATATCGTGCACCAGCAATTGTTTATAAATAGACATAGGCCCCCGCCCCGTGTCTTACCAGAGGCTGCTGTTCTGTCCTGCCGGTAGAGTGTATAACCCGCCAGCTCTATGTTCTTAATGTCGTCGTCGACTTGGTGAAACATAAGATATTCCAGTTTTTTAATGTCCCGTTGGTAGGATATACGTGTTTTCAGTTCGTCCCATTTATTTTCCAGCGATTGAACGTTAGTTAGCAGAATGGAAGGCAAGGGCAGATTAGCAACTCGTCTCCTGATCCTCACAAGGCATTCTGATCTCTTTCCGCAAAACCTACGTTTCCTTTTCCAGCGAATCACAGGGATCTGGGGCTGGTCGGGTGTCTGTAGTATATCCCTCGCGGCCGACTCATTGGAGAAGAACTCCTCGTCCAGTTTGAGGGGAGTAATCCCAGTTCTGTTGTCCAGAAGCTCTTTTCGGTCATAAGAGACGGTAGCAGCAACATTATGGACAAATCAAGTTACGAACAACACGTAAAAACAAACAAAATAACATAGTTGGTTAAGAGCCGATAAGACGGCAGCCATCTTTGGCGCCGGAGGGTAGGGCTTATCCTCTTTGGTTTATTTGAGCTGTTCTTGCCATAATATGGACTTGTTCTTTCACCATACAGGGCTATCTTCTGTTTACCACCCCTACCTTGTCACAACACAACTGATTGGCTCAAACGCATTAAGCGAAGAAATTCCACAAATTAACTTTTAAAAAGGCACACCTGTTAATAGAAATGCATTCCAGGTGACTACCTCATGAAGCTGGTTGAGAGAATGCTAAGTGTACAAAGCTGTCAAGGCAAATGGTGGCTACTTTGAAGAATCTCAAATATAAAATATGCAAATTTTTAGTAACTTTTGGTTACTAGATGATTTCATATGTGTTATTTAATAGTTTTGATGTCTTCACTATTATTCTACAATGTAGAAAATAGTAAAACTAAAGAAAAACCCTGGAATGAGGAGGTGTGTCCAAACGTTTGACTGGTGCTGTACTTCAGTACTAAAGTGCTAGTTGGCTGCTGGGTTCAAGAGTGGCAGAGCTCCCAAATGGACCGTCAGTCTACTGGACGTCCCTGCTCTGCCCTCGCCTTGTCCTGCCCTCTCTCTGCCCTCTCTCTGCCCTCTCTCTGCCCTCTCTCTGCCCTCGCCCTGCCCTCGCCCTGCCCTCGCCCTGCCCTCGCTCTGCCCTCTCTCTGCCCTCTCTCTGCCCACGCTCTGCCCACGCTCTGCCCTCGCTCTGCCCTCGCTCTGCCCTCGCTCTGCCCTCGCTCTGCCCTCTCTCTGCCCTCGCTCTGCCCTCGCTCTGCCCTCGCTCTGCCCTCGCTCTGCCCTCGCTCTGCCCTCGCTCTGCCCTCTCTCTGCCCTCGCTCTGCCCTCTCTCTGCCCTCGCCCTGCCCTCGCCCTGCCCTCTCTCTGCCCTCTCTCTGCCCTCGCTCTGCCCTCGCTCTGCCCTCTCTCTGCCCTCGCTCTGCCCTCTCTCTGCCCTCGCTCTGCCCTCGCCCTGCCCTCGCCCTGCCCTCGCCCTGCCCTCGCCCTGCCCTCTCGTTTCTCTTTTCCTTTCAGGACTAGTTTTGGATGAGGCGGGTGGGGGTTGGATCTGGGAGGAAAAGGATGAAGCACACCCGTGTGTGTATGTGTGTGTGTGTGTGTGTGTGACCTCTTGACCCTTTCCTAGAACAGAGTCCTGAACGGATGATGAGCGAATGGAAAGTACAAAACCTGTTTATTCAGGATGTTTATGTTGAACCTCAGCCCTGAGAAAATAGGGAAAGATTACTAGCAATAATCAACATAGTTCCTTCCCATGTGAAGTATACTAGGAACTGTGGAACGTAGACATTCACACATCTTACACTGTCTGGATTACACCAAATACAGCCTTTTCCTCGAGGACAGAGTCTGTGTATTGACGCAGATGTGTTGGGGGGTGGGTTGGGACCGTGTATCTTGCTGCGTCATGGGATTCTCTACAGATGTCCTTCTGCTTGTCTAACCCAGCAGTCAGACAGTCCACTAACTTGGTTACCAGCCTATGTCAAAACCTGAATAACAGATAAAGCTTTACCTAGACAAATATATCCCAGGAAACAAACAGTGATTGCAGTCAGGATCATCTCCTCTCTGAACTAAGACAGGACAGAGTCAGATTCACCTCCTCTCTAAACTAAGACAGGACAGACAGTCAGATTTACCTCCTCTCTGAACTAAGACAGGACAGAGTCAGATTCACCTCCTCTCTGAACTAAGACAGGACAGAGTCAGATTCACCTCCTCTCTGAACTAAGACAGGACAGACAGAATCACCTCCTCTATGAACTAAGACAGGACAGACAGTCAGATTCACCTCCTCTCTGAACTAAGACAGGACAGACAGAATCACCTCCTCTCTAAACTAAGACAGGACAGAGTCAGATTCACCTCCTCTCTGAACCAAGACAGGACAGACAGTCAGAATCACCTCCTCTCTGAACTAAGACAGGACAGACAGTCAGATTCACCTCCTCTCTGAACTAAGACAGGACAGACAGTCAGAATCACCTCCTCTCTGAACTAAGACAGGACAGACAGTCAGATTCACCTCCTCTCTGAACTAAGACAGGACAGACAGTCAGATTTACCTCCTCTCTGAACTAAGACAGGACAGACAGAATCACCTCCTCTCTGAACTAAGACAGGACAGAGTCAGATTCACCTCCTCTCTAAACTGAGACAGGACAGAGTCAGATTTACCTCCTCTCTGAACTAAGACAGGACAGTCAGATTCACCTCCTCTCTGAACTAAGACAGGACAGACAGTCAGATTCACCTCCTCTCTGAACTAAGACAGGACAGACAGTCAGATTCACCTCCTCTCTGAACTAAAGACAGGACATGCATACAGGGGACAGTTGGTTGAACAGACGGGTAGACACCTCTTCTCAGGAATGAACACGGCCTCTCTCGTGTCTCTCTGAACTAAGACAGGACAGACGGGCGGACAGACAGACACCTCTCAGGACTGAACACGGCCTCTCTCTCTCTGAACTAAGACAGGACAGACAGGCAGGCAGACCGACAGACAGACTCACCTCTTCTCAGGACTGAACACGGCCTCTCTCTCCTCACCAGGACTCCTCACTCTGCTCCTCTTCTCTGCCTTCCTGGCCTCGGCCTCCAGCCTCCTGGAGCGTGGAGTATCGTGGTGCCCTCCCTGGGCCGGCCCTAACCGCCCCGCCAGGTGGCTCTCTGTGCTGGCCACCGTGTTGCCACTTGCGTCAGAGTCCAGCGAGCTGACCGAACCACTGATGTGGGAGCCGTTGGACAACAGGGAGCTGCCAGAGGGGAAGGGGTCACTGGGGAGCGGGGAGAAGCAGCGCGGCACCCCGCCCAGGCTGGAGCCCGTGGGAGACAGGAGGTCGTGGTGGGCGAGAGGGACCGAGCCGTGGAGGCCACTTCGGTCCACCTCGTCACCGTTGACTGAGCCGGCGTCTGAGCCACGGGCCACGGAACCACAGTCACCTAGAAAAGGGTTGGGGTGAAGGGTCAAAGACGGACACAGATGATCTCTAAATTGTAATGGTATAATCTTTTACAGCTGTGTTGCTTGCTAACACCATTCCAATCCCTTCTGATATATCTGATGCAGCATATACACTAGACTATAAATGGGGACTATGGGGCTAGATGTGACCTGTACCGTGGTTCCTCCATACCTGTAGAGGGCTGTGGTGAGCCCAGCCTGGGGAGGTCAGGAGCAGGCCACAAAGACACCCCCTCAGCCTCTCTGTGGCTCAGCTCCTCCTGCCAGATGATGGAGCTGGAGTCTGGAACATTCTCCGAGCCCGCTTCGGGGATACCTGATCCCTTCACTGCCACTTTTGCTGGTCCTGGCTCCTGAGAAGTGGTGGGCTCCACCTTGCGTTTCTTCTTCTGGTTCTGCTTGTTGGTCCTGGGATAGATCACCAGCTGTTCAGTCCAGCTGGACAGAGAGAGAGGAACAGAATGTTAGTCAGGGTGCTGGGATAGACCAACCAGCTGTTCAGTCCAGCTGGACAGAGAGAGAGGAACAGAATGTTAGTCAGGGTGCTGGGATAGACCAACCAGCTGTTCAGTCCAGCTGGGCAGAGAGAGAGGAACAGAATGTTAGTCAGGGTGCTGGGATAGACCAACCAGCTGTTCAGTCCAGCTGGGCAGAGAGAGAGGAACAGAATGTTAGTCAGGGTGCTGGGATAGACCAACCAGCTGTTCAGTCCAGCTGGGCAGAGAGAGAGGAACAGAATGTTAGTCAGGGTGCTGGGATAGACCAACCAGCTGTTCAGTCCAGCTGGGCAGAGAGAGAGGAACAGAATGTTAGTCAGGGTGCTGGGATAGACCAACCAGCTGTTCAGTCCAGCTGGACAGAGAGAGAGGAACAGAATGTTAGTCAGGGTGCTGGGATAGACCAACCAGCTGTTCAGTCCAGCTGGACAGAGAGAGAGGAACAGAATGTTAGTCAGGGTGCTGGGATAGACCAACCAGCTGTTCAGTCCAGCTGGACAGAGAGAGAGGAACAGAATGTTAGTCAGGGTGCTGGGATAGACCAACCAGCTGTTCAGTCCAGCTGGACAGAGAGAGAGGAACAGAATGTTAGTCAGGGTGCTGGGATAGATCACCAGCTGTTCAGTTCAGGGCAGAGAGAACACACACACCAGACACACACTTACCCATTGATGATCTCTTTGTTCTCCCCTCGTATGAAGTACTCCTGCTCAGGAGTGACGATACAGAGAGCGTTCTTCTGGCCCGTCTTGGGCTCGGCGTCCATGACGTCAGTACACAGGTTCAAATTCACCGTTCCCTGGGGAAGAGTGCTCGACTGGAGGGGGAAGAAGAGACAAACCATATTCAGCCACAGATAACGGACAACATGACATCATGTAGACCAGGGAACATTCCAGCAGAACAAGACTAGAACCAGGACAATGATGAGAGGTTATTGCCCTGTAGCACACTGGGAAGTACAGTTTACGTCTGATTAGTTCCTTTCAACAGCTGCAGCGGAAACTACAACTTCTGACGGGTTCTAGATCTCAGTCTCTGACAGGTGGGTTCTAGATCTCAGTCTGTGACAGGTGGGTTCTAGATCTCAGTCTGACAGGTGGGTTCTAGATCTCAGTCTGACAGGTGGGTTCTAGATCTCAGTCTGTGACACGTGGGTCCTAGATCTCAGTTTGACAGGTGGGTTCTAGATCTCAGTCTGTGACACGTGGGTTCTAGATCTCAGTCTGTGACACGTGGGTCCTAGATCTCAGTCTGTGACACGTGGGTCCTAATTCTCAGTCTGACAGGTGGGTTCTAGATCTCAGTCTGTGACACGTGGGTCCTAGATCTCAGTCTGTGACAGGTGGGTTCTAGATCTCAGTCTGTGACAGGTGGGTTCTAGATCTCAGTCTGTGACAGGTGGGTTCTAGATCTCAGTCTGTGACACGTGGGTCCTAGATCTCAGTCTGTGACACATGGGTACTAGATCTCAGTCTGTGACACGTGGGTCCTAGATCTCAGGTAGACAGGTGGGTTCTAGATCTCAGTCTGTGACACGTGGGTCCTAGATCTCAGTCTGTGACAGGTGGGTTCTAGATCTCAGTCTGACAGGTGGGTTCTAGATCTCAGTCTGTGACACGTGGGTCCTAGATCTCAGTCTGTGACACGTGGGTCCTAGATCTCAGTCTGACAGGTGGGTTCTAGATCTCAGTCTGTGACACGTGGGTCCTAGATCTCAGTCTGTGACACGTGGGTCCTAGATCTCAGTCTGTGACACGTGGGTCCTAGATCTCAGTCTGACAGGTGGGTTCTAGATCTCAGTCTGTGACACCTGGGTCCAAAATCTCAGTCTGACAGGTGGGTTCTAGATCTCAGTCTGTGACAGGTGGGTTCTAGATCTCAGTCTGTGACAGGTGGGTTCTAGATCTCAGTCTGTGACACGTGGGTCCTAGATCTCAGTCTGTGACAGGTGGGTTCTAGATCTCAGTCTGTGACACGTGGGTCCTAGATCTCACATGTTGAGGGGCACAATTCATCACTGTTTCAACTCGTCACCTCATGATTCCCAGAAAACCCTAGAACTCCCCCTGAACCCCATCATGGGTTCTCTAGTTCAGTGTGAGTCCTGTCCTGCTGTTACCAGACTTGCTGTTACCAGACCTGCTGTTATCAGACCTGATGTTACCAGACCTGCTGTTACCAGACCTGCTGTTAAAAGTCCTGCTGTTACCAGACCTGCTGTTACCAGACCTGCTGTTACTAGTCCTGCTGTTACCAGACCTGCTGTAACCAGACCTGCTGTTACCAGACCTGCTGTTACCAGACCTGCTGTTACCAGACCTGCTGTTACCAGACCTGCTGTTACTAGACCTGCTGTTACCAGACCTGCTGTTACCAGACCTGCTGTTACCAGACCTGCTGTTACCAGACCTGCTGTTACCAGACCTGCTGTTACCAGACCTGATGTTACCAGACCTGATGTTACCAGACCTGTACTCTGTTACCAGACCCTGACAGTACTGTACTCTGTCTGTTACCAGACACTGACAGTATTGTACTCTGTTACCAGACCCTGACAGTACTGTACTCTGTTACCAGACCCTGACAGTACTGTACTCTGTTACCAGACCCTGACAGTACTGTACTCTGTTACCAGACCCTGACAGTACTATACTCTGTCTGTTACCAGACCCTGACAGTACTGTACTCTGTTACATATTTAAAACAGGTGTTGTTTCTCTTCTTAGCTCTATTCACATGGATCCTGTTTTAATAGAAGCTGCCAGTAAACCCTGGAGACTTCCAGATACAGCTATTACACTGGGACACACAGAGACAGAGACAGAGAGAGAGACAGAGAGAGAGACAGAGAGAGAGACAGAGAGAGCGACAGAGAGAGAGACAGAGAGAGAGACAGAGAGAGAGACAGAGAGAGAGAGAGAGACAGAGAGACGAGGGGGACTGGGAGAGAGAGAGAGAGAGAGAGAGAGAGAGAGAGAGAGAGAGAGAGAGAGAGAGAGAGAGAGAGAGAGAGAGAGAGAGAGAGAGAGAGAGAGAGAGAGAGAGAGAGAGAGAGACGAGGGGGACTGGGAGAGAGAGAGAGACGAGGGGGACTGGGAGAGAGAGCGAGAGAGAGAGCGAGAGAGGAGGGGGACGGAGAGAGAGCGAGAGAGAGAGGGGAGGGGAACTGGGAGAGATATAGTGCACTACTTTCGAACAGAGCACTATGGACCCTGGTTGAAAAGCAGTGCACTCTACAGGAAATAGGGTCCCACCTGTAAAGGGAAAGGGGGAAACTGAAATGTGTCTTCCGTATTTAACCCAACCTCTCTGAATCAGAGAGGTAAGGAAGGGGGGGATGCCTTAATCAACATCCACGTCTTCAGTGCCCGGGGAACAGTGGGTTAACTGCCTTGTTCAGTGGAACAGTGGGTTAACTGCCTTGTTCAGTGGAACAGTGGGTTAACTGCCTTGTTCAGGGGAACAGTGGGTTAACTGCCTTGTTCAGTGGAACAGTGGGTTAACTGCCTTGTTCAGTGGAACAGTGGGTTAACTGCCTTGTTCAGGGGAACAGTGGGTTAACTGCCTTGTTCAGGGGAACAGTGGGTTAACTGCCTTGTTCAGGGGAACAGTGGGTTAACTGCCTTGTTCAGGGGAACAGTGGGTTAACTGCCTTGCTCAGTGGAACAGTGGGTTAACTGCCTTGTTCAGGGGAACAGTGGGTTAACTGCCTTGTTCAGGGGAACAGTGGGTTAACTGCCTTGTTCAGTGGAACAGTGGGTTAACTGCCTTGTTCAGGGGAACAGTGGGTTAACTGCCTTGCTCAGTGGAACAGTGGGTTAACTGCCTTGTTCAGGGGAACAGTGGGTTAACTGCCTTGTTCAGTGGAACAGTGGGTTAACTGCCTTGTTCAGGGGAACAGTGGGTTAACTGCCTTGCTCAGTGGAACAGTGGGTTAACTGCCTTGTTCAGGGGAACAGTGGGTTAACTGCCTTGTTCAGGGGAACAGTGGGTTAACTGCCTTGCTCAGGGGAACAGTGGGTTAACTGCCTTGTTCAGGGGAACAGTGGGTTAACTGCCTTGTTCAGGGGAACAGTGGGTTAACTGCCTTGTTCAGGGGAACAGTGGGTTAACTGCCTTGTTCAGGGGAACAGTGGGTTAACTGCCTTGTTCAGGGGAACAGTGGGTTAACTGCCTTGCTCAGTGGAACAGTGGGTTAACTGCCTTGTTCAGGGGAACAGTGGGTTAACTGCCTTGTTCAGGGGAACAGTGGGTTAACTGCCTTGCTCAGGGGAACAGTGGGTTAACTGCCTTGTTCAGGGGAACAGTGGGTTAACTGTCTTGTTCAGGGGAACAGTGGGTTAACTGCCTTGTTCAGTGGAACAGTGGGTTAACTGCCTTGTTCAGGGGAACAGTGGGTTAACTGCCTTGTTCAGGGGAACAGTGGGTTAACTGCCTTGTTCAGGGGAACAGTCGGTTAACTGCCTTGCTCAGGGGCAGAATGACAGATTTTTACTTTGTCAGCTCGGGGATTCGATCCAGCAACCTTTCAGTTACTGGCCCAATGCTGTAACCACTTATCTACCTACCACCTCTACACTTTAACTACTAGGCTACCTGCCACCTCTACACTCTAACCACTAGGCTACCTGCCGTCCCTACACTCTAACCACTAGGCTACCTGCCGTCCCTACACTCTAACCACTAGGCTACCTGCCGTCCCTACACTCTAACCACTAGGCTACCTGGCGCCTCTACAATCTAACCACTAGGCTACCTGCCGCCCCTACACTCTAACCACTGGGCTACCTGCCGTCCCAACACTCTAACCACCAGGCTACCTGCCGTCCCTACACTCTAACCACCAGGCTACCTGCCGTCCCTACACTCTAACCACCAGGCTACCTGCCGTCCCTACACTCCAACCACTAGTCTACCTGCCGTCCCTACACTCTAACCACCAGTCTACCTGTCGTCCCTACACTCTAACCACCAGGCTACCTGCCGTCCCTACACTCTAACCACCAGGCTACCTGCCGTCCCTACACTCTAACCACTAGGCTACCTGCCGTCCCTACACTCTAAACACTAGTCTACCTGCCGCCCCTACCCTCTAACCACTAGGCTACCTGCCGTCCCTACACTCTAACCACTAGTCTACCTGCCGTCCCTACACTCTAACCACTAGGTTACCTGCCGTCCCTACACTCTAACCACTAGTCTACCTGCCGCCCCTACACTCTAACCACTAGTCTACCTGGCGCCCCTACACTCTAACCACTAGTCTACCTGCCGTCCCTACACTCTAACCACTAGTCTACCTGCCACAGTCCATGTGCTGTAGTGGGTTTGATTTCACTAGATCCAATTTCATATCTTTCCATTGTGTCCTCCTTCTATGGGACCGGCTATATGTAGCTGCACAGAGGGAAATTATTAAAAACAAACGACTTTCTCAGACTCTCTGTGACACCGTTTCTTAAAAACGGAACACACAGAGGCGGCATTTTTCGGTGATACCAATTACTCCATCGAAGACATTATTTTAACAGACTTTATATGGACATGTAAAACTCAGAATACAAAAGAATGTTTTACATCGTCATAAATCTGAGGGTGGTTTTAACCTCTCAGCCTTGGGATTGTATCAACTCACCACCCAGGGCTTTTAGTTACAACATATTGTATAGTTAAATACACTGAAGAGGAACTATGGGTACATATTGAAGATGCTCATCCCCAGAATCTTTCCACGTTTCTATTTTGTAAAGATAAAAGATAAGAATAGGGTTGCAAAAATTCTGGTAAATTTCCCCCAAATTCCCTGGTTTTACAGAAATTCTGGTTGGACAATTCCTGGATTTACAAGGGAATAAAGCAGGAAATGCAGTAATCCTCCAACCAGGATGTCTGGTAAACCAGGGAATTTTGGGGGGAAGTTACCAGAATTTTTGCAACCCTATTCTAAGAACATTAACAACCTGATAAGAACACTAATAATATGGAAGAATAAGAAGAAACTGATTCTACAAGAATGAATATCACTTCGTGAAAACAGAACCTTACGGAACAATCCTCTGAATACAGCAGCTTTTCAGATTTCACCCATAAATTGGCCAACACAGAAGACTAAAAGGCATAGAAACTGTAAATGACGTGGTAACAGGAAATAAATGTATTTCCATGATAGAATTTAAAAGTAATTTGACTGAACAAAAATATAAATGCAACATGAAACAATTTCAAAGATTTTAGTGAGTTACACTTCATATAAGGAAATCTGTCAATTGAAATAAATGAATTAGGCCCTAATCTATGGATTTCACATAACTGGGAATACAGATATGCATCCGTTGGTCACAGATAACAAAAAAAAGTAGGGGTGTGGATCAGAAAACCAGTCAGTATCTGGTGTGACCACCATCTGCCTCATACAGCGTAACATCTTCTTCGCATAGAGTTGATCAGGCTGTTAATTTATGGCCTGTGGAATGTTGTCCCACTCCTCTACAATGGCTGTGTGAAGTTTCGGGACATTGGCGGGAACTGGAACACGCTGTCGTACATGTCGATCCAGAGCATCCCAAACATGCTCAACGGGTGACATGTCTGGTGAGTATGCAGGCGTTGGAAGAACTGGGACATTTTCAGCTCCCAGGAATTGTGTACAGATCCTTGTGACATGGGACCGTGCATTATCATGGAGAAAGATGAGGTGATGGCGGCGGATGAATGGCTAGACAACGGGCCTCAGGATCTCGTCACGGTATCTCTGCGCATTCAAATTGCCATCGACAAAATGCAATTGTGTTAGTTGTCCGTAGTTTACGCCTGCCTATACCATAACCCCACCGCCACCACGGGGCACTCTGTTCACAACGTTGACGTCAGCAAACCGCTCGCCCACATGACGCCATCTTGAAAACGGGATTCATCTTTGAAGAGCGCACTTCTCCAGCGTGCCAGTGAAGTCGGTTATGCCTAACTCATGAGTCATGTGGTAACCCATCGGACTGTATAATTAAGGTGGAGTACACCTACTCCATTAATCAGGCCTGGGCAACTCCAGTCTTCTGGGGCCTGATTGGTGTCACACTTTCCCCCCCATCCACCCCATCTAGCAAACACATCTGATTTAAACTGCATTTGAACTGAAGATCATGATTAGTTGATTATTGGAGTCAGGTGTGTTACCTGGGGCTGGGGGTAAAAGTGTGACCACCAATCACGCTCCTGAGGACTGGAGTTGCCCAGGCCTGCCATAAATGACAAATTCTTCTTTTTTGTATTTGATTTTTTATTGCCCGGGCCGGTGGCAAGTAGTGTCAGAAACCACTGCCTGCTCTGCTCTGGGAGGGAAGCAGGAAGCTGGAGTTTTAAATGGCATATGTGCCTTGACACGTCGCCGCCATCCCCACTGCATCAAACACACTACTCCTATCTTCCTCCCGCAGGCAGACAGTCACTCACTACAGTTTCTAGTCCCGCCGGCTGAATACTAGGGTTAAATACCTCAGTCAGGGGATTACAACGACGAAACTATGAATTCAACACCCGGTGAAGACAGAGGTCCCAGACCAGGGGGAAACTTCAGGATGGCAGCTCTTTCTGCTCTCTGTTGTAGCATTATGTCAGTCAAAGTGTGGACTGTGGAGAGAACTAGATGACCCGGTTTCCTCCCGGTCATTGACCCACTTCGGCCCAGGCTTTCTCAGCAATTTATCATCAGGGACCGAGGAGCTGTAGTCCTTCTTGGGATGTCGGCTTAGATTGAAACTGGCCCTTCAGAACTGCCCAATTGGTGTCAGTCGACTACCCAAGGGACTGGCGTCAGTCGACTACCCAGGGGACTGGCGTCAGTCGACTACCCAGGGGACTGGCGTCAGTCGACTACCCAGGGGACTGGCGTCAGTCGACTACCCAGGGGACTGGCGTCAGTCGACTACCCAGGGGACTGGCGTCAGTCGACTACCCAGGGGACTGGCGTCAGTCGACTACCCAGGGGACTGGCGTCAGTCGACTACCCAGGGGACTGGCTTCAGTCGACTACCCAGGGGACTGGCGTCAGTCGACTACCCAGGGGACTGGCGTCAGTCGACTACCCAGGGGACTGGCGTCAGTCGACTACCCAGGGGACTGGCGTCAGTCGACTACCCAGGGGACTGGCGTCAGTCGACTACCCAGGGGACTGGCGTCAGTCGACTACCCAGGGGACTGGCGTCAGTCGACTACCCAGGGGACTGGCGTCAGTCGACTACCCAGGGGACTGGCGTCAGTCGACTACCCAGGGGACTGGCGTCAGTCGACTACCCAGGGGACTGGCGTCAGTCGACTACCCAGGGGACTGGCGTCAGTCGACTACCCAGGGGACTGGCGTCAGTCGACTACCCAGGGGACTGGCGTCAGTCGACTACCCAGGGGACTGGCGTCAGTCGACTACCCAGGGGACTGGCGTCAGTCGACTACCCAGGGGACTGGCGTCAGTCGACTACCCAGGGGACTGGCGTCAGTCGACTACCCAGGGGACTGGCGTCAGTCAACTACCCAGGGGACTGGCGTCAGTCAACTACCCAGGGGACTGGCGTCAGTCAACTACCCAGGGGACTGGCGTCAGTCAACTACCCAAGGGACTGGTGTCAGTCAACTACCCAGGGGACTGGTGTCAGTCAACTACCCAAGGGACTAGTGTCAGTCAACTACCCAAGGGACTAGTGTCAGTCAACTACCCAAGGGACTAGTGTCAGTCAACTACCCAAGGGACTAGTGTCAGTCAACTACCCAGGGGACTGGTGTCAGTCAACTACCCAAGGGACTGGTGTCAGTCAAGTACCCAAGGGACTGGTGTCAGTCAACTACCCAGGGGACTGGTGTCAGTCAACTACCCAAGGGACTGGTGTCAGTCAACTACCCAGGGGACTGGTGTCAGTCAACTACCCAGGGGACTGGTGTCAGTCAAGTACCCAAGGGACTGGTGTCAGTCAAGTACCCAAGGGACTGGTGTCAGTCAACTACCCAGGGGACTAGTGTCAGTAAACTACCCAAGGGACTGGTGTCAGTCAACATCTCAGGGTTTGAGAAAACACCGCTAGCCTCGGTCTCTCACCCGCATGTCATATGTCTCTCAAATGTACGACATATCCAATCCCATCTGAGGTAGTAACATTACATTAGATCTGGGTGCTTGCAGTGCCAGGCTGTGTGGAATGTTTGTGTCTGGGGCATATCTGGCATTTCCGTGTGGTTTTGGGGTCTAATGTTCTCTCTCTCTCTCTCTAGCCCCGTTAGTTAGTGGGAGCCTGCTGCAATTCACCAAATATGGGCATGTCAGAGGAATGCGCTGTAGAGCCTAGACCTCGGAGCATCTCCTTGACAGTTAGTCTCCTCATGGACTAAACTAGTCCAGCTCCAAGAAGACACTCTCATTGAACATCTTCAGTGAAATCTTCCCTTAATTCCCTTTAAGACCTTTTTATTTATTTTTTATTTTACCTTCCCGTAACTCTTTTGCTTATATTATGCGTCACACGCAAAACAACATCTTCTAGGGAAATATTCCCTTCCAATCTGCTTTCTACGCACGTCACGGTTCCATGGCAACAAACAACCTGCTCAATGAATCATGACATAGGTAAATCATTACAATCCATCTACTTCGTGTCCTGTGAGAGGGCTTTATATTGACCAGGATTCATCAGCTTTCTAACATTTGATAAGTGCTGCTCTGGTCATTGCTGCTGTTTCCACTAATCTCGTCGTGGCGTCCAGCCCAGCTATTCTACCCCTGTGGGTTGGGCTGGGCTGCCCAACTCTGACCTCTTCAGCTGGCCAAGAGCACAAGAATGACTAACAGTTAACCACGACTGAGGAGGAGAAGGGATACAGCAGTCCATATTGGGTGTTTTTATGTGGGTAAAGTAGTAGACAGTCTGTTAGGGCAGAGGAGAATCAACGCTGAGCTTCGTCTGGTCTCTGGCACATCCCAGCTAGCTAATATCTTAACGTCAGTTAACGTTCTCTCAGTGTCTAAAATACACACCATCTTCCTTTTAGATAATGCCGAGGCATTTTTTTTTTATTTTTTTATTTCACCTTTATTTAACCAGGTAGGCTAGTTGAGAACAAGTTCTCATTTGCAACTGAGACCTGGCCAAGATAAAGCATAGCAGTGTGAACAGACAACACAGAGTTACACATGGAGTAAACAATAAACAAGTCAATAACATGGTAGAAAAAAGAGAATCTATATACAATGTGTGCAAAAGGCATGAGGTAGGCAATAAATCGAATAATTACAATTTAGCAGATTAACACTGGAGTGATAAATCATCAGATGAACATGTGCAAGAAGAGATACTGGTGTGCAAAAGAGCAGAAAAGTAAATAAATAAAAGCAGTATGGGGGGTGAGGTAGGTAAATTGGGTGGGTAGTTTACAGATGGACTATGTACAGCTGCAGCGATCGGTTAGCTGCTCGGATAGCAGATTTTTAAAGTTGTTGAGGGAGATAAAAGTCTCCAACTTCAGAGATTTTTGCAATTCGTTCCAGTCGCAGGCAGCAGAGAACTGGAAGGAAAGGCGTCCAAATGAGGTTTTAGCTTTAGGGATGATCAGTGAGATACACCTGCTGGAGCGCGTGCTGCGGGTGGGTGTAGCCATCGTGACCAGTGAACTGAGATAAGGCGGCACTTTACCTAGCATAGCCTTGTAGATGACCTGGAGCCAGTGGGTCTGACGACGAACATGTAGCGAGGGCCAGCCGACTAGGGCATACAGGTCGCAGTGGTGGGTCGTATAAGGTGCTTTAGTAACAAAACGAATGGCACTGTGATAAACTGCGTCCAGTTTGCTGAGTAGAGTGTTGGAAGCTATTTTGTAGATGACATCGCCGAAGTCGAGGATCGGTAGGATAGTCAGTTTTACTAGGGTAAGTTTGGCGGCGTGAGTGAAGGAGGCTTTGTTGCGGAATAGAAAGCCGATTCTTGATTTGATTTTGGATTGGAGATGTTTGATATGAGTCTGGAAGGAGAGTTTGCAGTCTAGCCAGACACCTAGGTACTTATAGATGTCCACATATTCTAGGTCGGAACCGTCCAGGGTGGTGATGCTAGACGGGCGTGCGGGTGCAGGCAGCGAACGGTTGAAAAGCATGCATTTGGTTTTACTAGCGTTTAAGAGCAGTTGGAGGCCACGGAAGGAGTGTTGTATGGCATTGAAGCTCGTTTGGAGGTTAGATAGCACAGTGTCCAAGGAAGGGCCGGAAGTATATAGAATGGTGTCGTCTGCGTAGAGGTGGATCAGGGAATCGCCCGCAGCAAGAGCAACATCATTGATGTATACAGAGAAAAGAGTCGGCCCGAGAATTGAACCCTGTGGTACCCCCATAGAGACTGCCAGAGGACCGGACAACATGCCCTCCGATTTGACACACTGAACTCTGTCTGCAAAGTAGTTGGTGAACCAGGCAAGGCAGTCATTAGAAAAACCGAGGCTACCGAGTCTGCCGATAAGAATATGGTGATTGACAGAGTCGAAAGCCTTGGCCAGGTCGATGAAGACGGCTGCACAGTAATGTCTTTTATCGATGGCGGTTATGATGTCGTTTAGTACCTTGAGCGTGGCTGAGGTGCACCCGTGACCGGCTCGGAAACCGGATTGCACAGCGGAGAAGGTACGGTGGGATTCGAGATGGTCAGTGATCTGTTTGTTGACTTGGCTTTCGAAGACCTTAGATAGGCAGGGCAGGATGGATATAGGTCTGTAACAGTTTGGGTCCAGGGTGTCTCCCCCTTTGAAGAGGGGGATGACCGCGGCAGCTTTCCAATCCTTGGGGATCTCAGATGATACGAAGGAGAGGTTGAACAGGCTGGTAATAGGGGGTGCGACAATGGCGGCGGACAGTTTCAGGAATAGGGGGTCCAGATTGTCAAGCCCAGCTGATTTGTATGGGTCCAGGTTTTCCAGCTCTTTCAGAACATCTGCTATCTGGATTTGGGTAAAGGAGAAGCTGGGGAGGCTTGGGCGAGTAGCAGCGGGGGGGGCGGGGCTGTTGGCCAAGGTTGGAGTCGCCAGGAGGAAGGCATGGCCAGCCATTGAGAAATGCTTGTTGAAGTCTTCGATTATCACGGATTTATCGGTGGTGACCGTGTTACCTAGCCTCAGTGCAGTGGGCAGCTGGGAGGAGGTGCTCTTGTTCTCCATGGACTTTACAGTATCCCAGAACTTTTTGGAGTTAGAGCTACAGGATGCGAATTTCTGCTTGAAAAAGCTGGCCTTTGCTTTCCTGACTGACTGCGTGTATTGGTTCCTGACTTCCCTGAACAGTTGCATATCGCGGGGGCTCTTCGATGCTATTGCAGTTCGCCACAGGATGTTTTTGTGCTGGTCGAGGGCAGTCAGGTCAGGAGTGAACCAAGGGCTATATCTGTTTTTGGTTCTGCATTTTTTGAACGGAGCATGCTTGTCTAATATGGTGAGGAAGTAACATTTAAAGAATGACCAGGCATCCTCAACTGACGGGATGAGGTCAATATCCTTCCAGGGTACCCGGGCCAGGTCGATTAGAAAGGCCTGCTCGCAGAAGTGTTTTAGGGAGCGTTTGACAGTGATGAGGGGTGGTCGTTTGACCGCGGACCCGTGGCGGATACAGGCAATGAGGCAGTGATCGCTGAGATCTTGATTGAAGACAGCAGAGGTGTATTTGGAGGGCAGGTTGGTCAGGATAATGTCTATTAGGGTGCCCATGTTTACGGATTTAGGGTTGTACCTGGTGGGTTCCTTGATGATTTGTGTGAGATTGAGGGCATCAAGCTTGGATTGTAGGACTGCCGGGGTGTTAAGCATATCCCAGTTTAGGTCACCTAACAGAACAAACTCTGAAGCTAGATGGGGAGCGATCAATTCACAGATGGTGTCCAGGGCACAGCTGGGAGCTGAGGGGGGTCGGTAGCAGGCGGCAACGGTGAGAGACTTATTTCTGGAGAGATTAATTTTTTAAATTAGAAGTTCGAACTGTTTGGGCATAGACCTGGAAAGTATGACAGAACTTTGCAGGCTATCTCTGCAGTAGATTGCAACTCCTCCCCCTTTGGCAGTTCTATCTTGACGGAAAGTGTTATAGTTGGGTATGGAAATCTCAGAATTTTTGGTGGCCTTCCTAAGCCAGGATTCGGACACGGCAAGGACATCAGGATTGGCAGAGTGTGCTAAAGCGGTGAGTAAGGCAAACTTAGGGAGGAGGCTTCTGATGTTGACATGCATGAGGCCAAGGCTTTTTCGATCGCAGAAGTCAACAAATGAGGGTGACTGGGGACATGCAGGGCCTGGGTTTACCTCCACATCACCCGAGGAACAGAGGAGTAGTAGGATGAGGGTGCGGCTAAAGGCTATCAAAACTGGTCGCCTAGAGCGTTGGGGACAAAGAATAAAAGGAGCAGATTTATGGGCGTGGTAGAATAGATTCTGGGCATAATGTGCAGACAGGGGTATGGAGGGGCGCGGGTACAGCGGAGGCAAG
Organism: Salvelinus fontinalis; assembly: GCF_029448725.1. Taxonomy (NCBI): domain Eukaryota; kingdom Metazoa; phylum Chordata; class Actinopteri; order Salmoniformes; family Salmonidae; genus Salvelinus; species Salvelinus fontinalis. Next base: position 11,243,848 of record NC_074665.1, read on the forward strand.
CCCAGGCACTGGGTGATGATAAGAGAGGTTGTATCTCTGGACATGCTGGTCTCAATGGGTGAGGTCACCGCATGTGTGGGGGGTGGGACAAAGGGGGTATCAGAGGTACGGAGAGTGGAACTACAGGGTCCATTGCAAACCAAAACAATGATAATGAAAACTAGCCTGAACAACAGTATGCAAGGCATATTGATATTTGAGAGAGACATACAATAAGGCATAAAGTGATTGCAGGTCTTGATTGGGAGAGCTAGCTAAAACAACAGGTAAGATAACAGCAGCAATAACAGGGTGTTAGTCTAACACAGCAACAACAGGTAAAAATGGCGACGACTAGGCAGAGAGGGTCGGATTAACTACACACAGATCCTGAGTTAAAGCACAGAGCCGACAGGTAAAACACAAATAAACAGAATGGAGTACCGTGAGTTAATGGACAGTCAAGCATGCATCAGCTATGTAGCCAAGTGATCATAGTGTCCAGGGGGCAGCCGTAGATGGAGCAGAGGAGGCCTCCACTAAGCTAGCACGCGGCGTATAAAGTTAGTAGCCCGGGGGGTGGTCTGCTCAGACGGAGGGGGTCTGGCGCAGTGGCGCTAGCGCTAGCTCTTCAGCTAGCCGGCAGATGGGCCTAGCTCGAGGCTAGCTCAAGGCTAACTGGTGCTTGCTTCGGGACAGTGGTGTTAGCCAGTAGTAGCCACTCGGTTGCAGCTAGCTAGCTGTGATGATACGGTGTAATTGTCCAGAGCTTGCGTCAGGAATCCGGTGATGTGGTAGAGAGAAAGCAGTCCTATATGCTCTGGGTTGATATCGCGCTTGCAGCTAGCCGGCAGATGGGCCTAGCTCGAGGCTAGCTCAAGGCTAACTGGTGCTTGCTTCGGGACAGAGGTGTTAGCCAGTAGTAGCCACTCGGTTGCAGCTAGCTAGCTGTGATGATACGGTGTAATTGTCCAGAGCTTGCGTCAGGAATCCGGTGATGTGGTAGAGAAAAAGCAGTCCTATATGCTCTCGGTTGATATCGCGCTTGCAGACTGGCAGGTGTTGGCCCGGTATTGAAGCTGGCTGTGTCCGAGTTGAGGGTGAAGACCGCAGCAGTGGCTAACTGACTACTAGCTAGTAGCTAGTTATCTGGCTAGCTTCTGCTTGGGGTTACGGTTCTAAAGTATAAAAAAAAAATAGCAGGTCCGTACCACATTGGGTGAGGCGGAATGTAGGAATGTATATTCAGTTCCTAGATGGAAAGTGAAATTAAAATATATACGAAATGTATACGAAAAATACGAAGACTATTTACTATTTACACGCTACAGGACAATACAGGACAATACAAACACACGTCCGACTGCTACGCCATCTTGGAACAATGGAGCTTGGAGCATTCTAGTCTGACGTAGATTCTCTCAGTGTCTGAAATACACACCATCTTACTTTTAGATAATGCCGAGGCATTCTAGTCTGACGTAGATTCTCTCAGTGTCTAAAATACACACCATCTTACTTTTAGATAATGCCGAGGCATTCTAGTCTGACGTAGATTCTCTCAGTGTCTGAAATACACACCATCTTACTTTTAGATGATGCAGAGATATTCTAGCCTGACGTAGGTTCTCTCAGTGTCTAAAATACACACCATCTTACTTTTAGATAATGCAGAGATATTCTAGCCTGACGTAGATTCTCTCAGTGTCTGAAATACACACCATCTTACTTTTAGATAATGCAGAGATATTCTAGCCTGACGTAGGTTCTCTCAGTGTCTAAAATACACACCATCTTACTTTTAGATAATGCAGAGATATTCTAGCCTGACGTAGATTCTCTCAGTGTCTGAAATACACACCATCTTACTTTTAGATAATGCAGAGATATTCTAGCCTGACATAGGTTCTCTCAGTGTCTAAAATACACACCATCTTACTTTTAGATAATGCAGAGATATTCTAGCCTGACGTAGATTCTCTCAGTGTCTGAAATACACACCATCTTACTTTTAGATAATGCAGAGATATTCTAGCCTGACGTAGGTTCTCTCAGTGTCTAAAATACACACCATCTTACTTTTAGATAATGCAGAGATATTCTAGCCTGACGTAGATTCTCTCAGTGTCTGAAATACACACCATCTTACTTTTAGATAATGCAGAGATATTCTAGCCTGACGTAGGTTCTCTCAGTGTCTAAAATACACACTATCTTCCTTTTAGATAATGCAGAGGCATTCTAGCCTGACGTAGGTTCACTCAAACACTGTCAGTAGGACATGACGTGGTATAATATGCAACGTATTCTTAACTTCGGAACTCTGTAGAAAGTGCTCACTTGTGGTTATCATCAACAACACATATGTGAAGTGTGGTAGTAATTCTCTGGCGCTAAGCAAACCATATTTAGCATTGTCAGGTGGCTGGCTAATCAAGAACATCACGGTCTGGCATCTTTATCACTGGGAGAGAGAGGAGAGGACCTGTACAGTGAGATATAGAGACGAAAGCTCCTCAGGAAAGTCTATGAAAGGCTGAGGAATAGAAGATCCCTTCATCAAAAAAGAGATAGTAACACTATGTTGTACAGAACCAGGATAGACTATAGAGATAGTAACACTATGTTGTACAGAACCAGGATAGACTATAGAGATAGTAACACTATGTTGTACAGAACCAGGATAGACTATAGAGATAGTAACACTATGTTGTATAAAACCAGGATAGACTATAGAGATATTAACACTACGTTGTACAGAACCAGGATAGACCATAGAGATATTAACGCTACGTTGTACAGAACCAGGATAGACTATAGAGATAGTAACACTATGTTGTACAGAACCAGGATAGACTATAGAGATATTAACACTGTTGTACAGAACCAGGATAGACTATAGAGATATTAACACTACGTTGTACAGAACCAGGATAGACTATAGAGATATTAACACTGTTGTACAGAACCAGGATAGACTATAGAGATATTAACACTATGTTGTACAGAACCAGGATAGACTATAGAGATATTAACACTACGTTGTACAGAACCAGGATAGACTATAGAGATATTAACACTATGTTGTACAGAACCAGGATAGACTATAGAGATAGTAACACTACGTTGTACAAAACCAGGATAGACTATAGAGATATTAACACTACGTTGTACAGAACCAGGATAGACTATAGAGATATTAACGCTACGTTGTACAGAACCAGGATAGACTATAGAGATACTAACACTATGTTGTACAGAACCAGGATGGACTATAGAGATATTAACGCTATGTTGTACAGAACCAGGATAGACTATAGAGATATTAACGCTATGTTGTACAGAACCAGGATAGACTATAGAGATAGTAACACTATGTTGTACAGAACCAGGATAGACTATAGAGATAGTAACACTATGTTGTACAGAACCAGGATAGACTATAGAGATAGTAACACTATGTTGTACAGAACCAGGATAGACTATAGAGATAGTAACACTATGTTGTACAGAACCAGGATAGACTATAGAGATAGTATCACTACGTTGTACAGAACCAGGATAGACTATAGAGATAGTAACACTATGTTGTACAGAACCAGGATATAGACTATAGAGATATTAACGCTACACTGTATAGAACCAGGATAGACTATAGAGATAGTAACACTATGTTGTACAGAACCAGGATAGACTACAGAGATATTAACACTATGTTGTACAGAACCAGGATAGACTATAGTGGTATCTGTATTCTGTAGACCTAAAGTGTATGTCAAGCAAGGCGGAAGATGGAGGGTATTTTTCCTCTACTATACACAGTTGATCTACGTAGGTGTCGGGGTCTAGGTCTACATAGGGGTCGGGGTCTACATAGGGGTCGGGGTCTACATAGGGGTCGGGGTCTACATAGGGGTCGGGGTCTACATAGGGGTTGGGGCCTACATAGGGGTTGGGATCTACATAGGGGTCGGGGTCTACATAGGCGTCGGGGTCTACATAGGGGTCGGGGTCTACATAGGGGTCGGGGTCTACATAGGGGTCGGGGCCTACATAGGGGTCTACATAGGGGTTGGGGTCTACATAGGGGTCTACATAGGGGTTGGGGTCTACATAGGGGTCTACATAGGGGTCGGGGTCTACATAGGGGTCTACATAGGGGTCGGGGTCTACATAGGGGTCTACATAGGGGTTGGGGTCTACATAGGGGTTGGGGTCTACATAGGGGTCTACATAGGGGTTGGGGTCTACATAGGGGTCTACATAGGGGTCGGGGTCTACATAGGGGTTGGGGTCTACATAGGGGTCTACATAGGGGTTGGTGTCTACATAGGGGTTGGGGTCTACATAGGGGTTGGGGTCTACATAGGGGTTGGGGTCTACATAGGGGTCTACATAGGGGTCGGGGTCTACATAGGGGTTGGGGTCTACATAGGGGTCTACATAGGGGTTGGGGTCCGATCATGTTGATGATGAAAACAAAACGTATCCACTTCCATCTTCTCCTGACGTGTGCTGAACTCCCAGAATACCGTATCAGCTATATTTTGGGACTGGTCCTATTCTAGGGGCCCGGGGGGGGGGGGGGGGGGCGCACAGTGACGGTAAATAGTGGTCCTATTCTAGGGGCCCGGGGGGGGGGGGGGGGGGGGGGGGGGGGGGGGGGGGGGGGGGGGGGGGGGGGGGGGGGCGCACAGTGACGGTAAATAGTGGTCCTTTTCCTGACCCAGTTTCCCGGTGTCGTTCGGGAGTGTTCCCAGATGAAAAGGCCGGAGGACAATGAAGCCCACCGCGTCAGAGTAGCATAACCAGGGTAACAATGAGAGGGAAACACTACCAGAACCCAACGAACAGGTGTCAGTCACACAATTCACACAGGAAAAATGGACGCACGCAAGAATAGTCGACACACACACACGGAAACTGGAATGTTTCCTCCCTTTGTCATCGCGTGGGGATCCGTGATTACACAAAGAGAATTATTCTGATTTCAAACATCTCCAGAAAGCAACCAGCTACACAGAAACACAAGCCCTTGGTCTTCATCTCCGTAGTCAAAAGCAGCGTCATCTCCTCTTCATCAATTTGGACTGCAGAGAACTGATCAGCGGGGTTTGATAAGTGGGTTCTGTATGAAGCAGAGTCAAAGCTAGAGTCAGGGTTGGAAGCTAAAGGCCAGGGACTGAAGCAGCACTGACAGTCAGGCAGAGTGTGTAAAGGCCTCTCACAAAAGCAGCCTAATCTCCAGTATGATCAGCCAGTGGGGTTGGTCACCAGTGTCACATTCACCAGTGTCACATTCCCCAGTGACGCACACACACACTAAACTGTAAGGGACTTTCTCTAGTCTATGTTCTTTCGTTTCTTTCAAATCCTTATTTTTCAACTAACCTTCCCCTCTCGCTCTCTGTTCTCTCACCCCCTCCTCGTCTCACCTCCTCTTTTCTCCTCTCTTCGACCTCCCTCTCTCCCTCATCTCTCCCTCACTCCCTCCCACCTCCCTCCCTCCCTCTCCCTCTACCTCCCACCTACCTACCTACCTACCTACCTACCTACCTACCTACCTCCCTCCCTCCCTCCCTCTCTCCCACCTCCCTCTCTCCCACCTCCCTCCCTCTCTCCCACCTCCCTCCCTCCCTCCCTCCGCTCTAGTATTAGCCTGGTCAGGGACAAAGCTCATGCTAGCAAACTTGCAACATTGTGTTAAATATTCTGGGCCCTCAGAATTTCCAGCACCAATGAGATTCGGACAGACAGACACTGCTGGAAGCTATTTGCGCAAGGGATAAGAAGTAACTAGGTAGGCTTATTTTATGACGTTTCCACCGGATCAGAGCATGCCATTTTCCCGCCCTTTCATGCTGAGTGGTTATCAAAACAGAGAGAGAAGGACAGATTAAGTTGAGGAACTATTGTCATTCTCAATGGATGTAAAAACAGATTTTGTTTACTTCCTTTGAGAAGCTCCACAGTGATGGTGAGACAATCAGAAATACTATCAGATCCCCAAATGGGGACATTTAGAGGCCTCAAGCTAGTCCTACTTCTATATACGTAATCAGGTGAGTGTTCTTACTCAAGATTGACAGGAGCGCTCTAAACTGTTAGGGTGGGGTAGAGCTAGGTAGGGTAGAGCTAGATAGGGTGAGGTAGAGCTAGATAGGGTGAGGTAGAGCTAGGTAGGGTGAGGTAGAGCTAGGTAGGGTGAGGTAGAGCTAGGTAGGGTAGAGCTAGGTAGGGTGGGGTAGAGCTAGGTGGGGTGGGGTAGAGCTAGGTGGGGTGGGGTAGAGCTAGGTAGGGTAGAGCTAGGTAGGGTAGAGCTAGGTAGGGTGAGGTAGAGCTAGGTAGGGTGGGGTAGAGCTAGGTAGGGTGAGGTAGAGCTAGGTAGGGTGAGGTAGAGCTAGGTAGGGTGAGGTAGAGCTAGGTAGGGCAGAGCTAGGTAGGGTGGGGTAGAGCTAGGTAGGGTGGGGAAGAGCTAGGTAGGGTGAGGGAGAGCTAGGTAGGGTGAGGTAGAGCTAGGTAGGGTAGGGTAGAGCTAGGTAGAGCTAGGTAGGGTGGGGTAGAGCTAGGTAGGGTGAGGTAGAGCTAGGTAGGGTGAGGTAGAGCTAGGTAGGGTAGAGCTAGGTAGGGTGGGGTAGAGCTAGGTAGGGTGAGGTAGAGCTAGGTAGGGTGAGGTAGAGCTAGGTAGGGTGAGGTAGAGCTAGGTAGGGTGGGGTAGAGCTAGGTAGGGTGGGGTAGAGCTAGGTAGGGTGAGGTAGAGCTAGGTAGGGTGAGGTAGAGCTAGGTAGGGTGAGGTAGAGCTAGGTAGGGTGGGGTAGAGCTAGGTAGGGTGGGGTAGAGCTAGGTAGGGTGGGGTAGAGCTAGGTAGGGTGAGGTAGAGCTAGGTAGGGTGAGGTAGAGCTAGGTAGGGTGGGGTAGAGCTAGGTAGGGTGGGGTAGAGCTAGGTAGGGTAGAGCTAGGTAGGGTAGAGCTAGGTAGGGTGGGGTAGAGCTAGGTAGGGTGAGGTAGAGCTAGGTAGGGTGAGGTAGAGCTAGGTAGGGCGGGGTAGAGCTAGGTAGGGCGAGGTAGAGCTATGTAGGGTGAGGTAGAGCTCGGTAGGGTGAGGTAGGGCTACGTAGGGTGGGGTAGAGCTAGGTAGGGTGAGGTAGAGCTAGGTAGGGTGAGGTAGAGCTAGGTAGAGTGGGGTAGAGCGAGGTAGGTTGGGGTAGAGCTAGGTAGGGTAGAGCTAGGTAGGGTGGGGTAGAGCTAGGTAGGGTGAGGTAGAGCTAGGTAGGGTGAGGTAAAGCTAGGTAGGGTGGGGTAGAGCTAGGTAGGGTAGAGCTAGGTAGGGTGGGGTAGAGCTAGGTAGGGTGAGGTAGAGCTAGGTAGGGTAGAGCTAGGTAGGGTGGGGTAGAGCTAGGTAGGGTGAGGTAGAGCTAGGTAGGGTGAGGTAGAGCTAGGTAGGGTGAGGTAGAGCTAGGTAGGGTAGAGCTAGGTAGGGTGGGGTAGAGCTAGGTAGGGTAGAGCTAGGCAGGGTGGGGTAGAGCTAGGTAGGGTGGGGTAGATCTAGGTAGGGTGGGGTAGAGCTAGGTAGGGTGAGGTAGAGCTAGGTAAGGTAGAGCTAGGTAGGCTGGGGTAGAGCTAGGTAGGGTGGGGTAGAGCTAGGTAGGGTGGGGTAGAGCTAGGTAGGGCGGGGTAGAGCTAGGTAGGGCGAGGTAGAGCTACGTAGGGTGAGGTAGAGCTAGGTAGGGTGAGGTAGAGCTAGGTAGGGTGAGGTAGAGCTAGGTAGGGTGAGGTAGAGCTAGGTAGGGTGAGGTAGAGCTAGGTAGGGTGAGGTAGAGCTAGGTAGAGTGGGGTAGAGCGAGGTAGGTTGGGGTAGAGCTAGGTAGGGTAGAGCTAGGTAGGGTGGGGTAGAGCTAGGTAGGGTGAGGTAGAGCTAGGTAGGGTGAGGTAAAGCTAGGTAGGGTGGGGTAGAGCTAGGTAGGGTAGAGCTAGGTAGGGTGGGGTAGAGCTAGGTAGGGTGAGGTAGAGCTAGGTAGGGTAGAGCTAGGTAGGGTGGGGTAGAGCTAGGTAGGGTGAGGTAGAGCTAGGTAGGGTGAGGTAGAGCTAGGTAGGGTGAGGTAGAGCTAGGTAGGGTAGAGCTAGGTAGGGTGGGGTAGAGCTAGGTAGGGTAGAGCTAGGCAGGGTGGGGTAGAGCTAGGTAGGGTGGGGTAGATCTAGGTAGGGTGGGGTAGAGCTAGGTAGGGTGAGGTAGAGCTAGGTAAGGTAGAGCTAGGTAGGCTGGGGTAGAGCTAGGTAGGGTGGGGTAGAGCTAGGTAGGGTGGGGTAGAGCTAGGTAGGGCGGGGTAGAGCTAGGTAGGGCGAGGTAGAGCTACGTAGGGTGAGGTAGAGCTAGGTAGGGTGAGGTAGAGCTAGGTAGGGTGAGGTAGAGCTAGGTAGGGTGAGGTAGAGCTAGGTAGGGTGAGGTAGAGCTAGGTAGGGTGAGGTAGAGCTAGGTAGGGTGGGGTAGAGCTAGGTAGGGTGGGGTAGAGCTAGGTAGGGTGAGGTAGAGCTAGGTAGGGTGAGGTAGAGCTAGGTAGGGTGAGGTAGAGCTAGGTAGGGTGGGGTAGAGCTAGGTAGGGTAGAGATAGGTAGGGTGGGGTAGAGCTAGGTAGGGTGAGGTAGAGCTAGGTAGGGTGGGGTAGAGCTAGGTAGGGTGGGGTAGAGCTAGGTAGGGTAGAGCTAGGTAGGGTGGGGTAGAGCTAGGTAGGGTGGGGTAGAGCTAGGTAGGGTAGAGCTAGGTAGGGTAGAGCTAGGTAGGGTAGAGCTAGGTAGGGTGAGGTAGAGCTAGGTAGGGTGGGGTAGAGCTAGGTAGGGTGGGGTAGAGCTAGGTAGGGTAGAGCTAGGCAGGGTGGGGTAGAGCTAGGTGGGGTGGGGTAGAGCTAGGTAGGCTGGGGTAGAGCTAGGTAGGCTGGGGTAGAGCTAGGTAGGCTGGGGTAGAGCTAGGTAGGGTGGGGTAGAGCTAGGTAGGGTAGATCTAGGTAGGGTAGAGCTAGGTAGGGTGAGGTAGAGCTAGGTAGGGTGGGGTAGAGCTAGGTAGGGTAGAGCTAGGTAGGGTGGGGTAGAGCTAGGTAGGGTAGAGCTAGGTAGACTGGGTTAAAGCTAGGTAGGTAGAGCTAGGTATGGTGAGGTAGAGCTAGGTAGGGTGAGGTAGAGCTAGGTAGGGTGAGGTAGAGCTAGGTAGGGTGGTGTAGAGCTGGTAGGGTGGGGTAGAGCTAGGTAGGGTAGAGCTAGGTAGACTGGGGTAAAGCTAGGTAGGTAGAGCTAGGTATGGTGAGGTAGAGCTAGGTAGGGTGAGGTAGAGCTAGGTAGGGTGAGGTAGAGCTAGGTAGGGTGGGTTAGAGCTAAGTAGGGTGGGGTAGAGCTAGGTAGGGTGGGGTAGAGCTAGGTAGGGTGAGGTAGAGCTAGGTAGGGTGGGGTAGAGCTAGGTAGGGTGAGATAGAGCTAGGTAGGGTGAGGTAGAGCTAGGTAGGGTGGCGTAGAGCTAGGTAGGGTGGGGTAGAGCTAGGTAGGGTGAGGTAGAGCTAGGTAGGGTGGCGTAGAGCTAGGCAGGGTAGAGCTAGGTAGGGTGGGGTAGAGCTAGGTAGGGTGGGGTAGAGCTAGGTAGGGTGAGGTAGAGCTAGGTAGGGTGAGGTAGAGCTAGGTAGGGTGAGGTAGAGCTAGGCAGGGTGAGGTAGAGCTAGGTAGGGTGGGGTAGAGCTAGGTAGGGTGGGGTAGAGCTAGGTAGGGTAGAGCTAGGTAGGGTAGAGCTAGGTAGGGTGAGGTAGAGCTAGGCAGGGTGGGGTAGAGCTAGGTAGGGTGGGGTAGAGCTAGGTAGGGTGGGGTAGAGCTAGGTAGGGTGAGGTAGAGCTAGGTAGGGTGGGGTGGAGCTAGGTAGGGTGGGGTAGAGCTAGGTAGGGTGGGGTAGAGCTAGGTAGGGTGGGGTAGAGCTAGGTAGGGTGAGGTAGAACTAGGTAGGGTGGGGAAAAGGTAGGTAGGGTGGGGTAGAGCTAGGTAGGGTGAGGTAGAGCTAGGTAGGGTGGGGTAGAGATAGGTAGGGTGGGGTAGAGCTAGGTAGGGTTGGGTAGAGCTAGGTAGGGTGAGGTAGAGCTAGGTAGGGTAAAAGAGATAAGAATGCTACCAAGTCATCTCTCTTTCCAGGTACCACCGATTACATCACCACTACACAGCCTGGTCATTCAACCTGCAAGGACATTATGACATACTACTCCTCCCTGTCACCTTGCCTCTGCATGCAACCACAAGGCAAGAGAGCCTGGTATAACCTGGTTACAGACGCAGCTAAGGAGCTGTTAAGCTGTTAAGTAGGAAGTGGCATGGCTGCTATGAAAGATCCTTACCGATTCGTCCAGGGCGAAGCGCAGGCAGCCATGTTCGTACAGCACAAAGAACCTCCGTTGCCATTTCTGTCGGGAGAAAGTGGAGCATCGTTACAACTTCATCTGAAGAACTGTTTAGGAATAGCGGACTACTAGTGTGTAGTGAACATAATAAGACAAGCTTCAAGATACAAGGGACGGCAGGTAGCCTAGTGGTTAGAGCGTAGAGACGGCAGGTAGACTAGTGGTTAGAGTGTAGAGACGGCAGGTAGACTAGTGGTTAGAGCGTAGGGACGGCAGGTAGCCTAGTGGTTAGAGTGTAGGGACGGCAGGTAGCCTAGTGGCTAGAGTGTAGGGACGGCAGGTAGCATAGTGGTTAGAGTGTAGGGGCGGCAGGTAGCCTAGTGGTTAGAGCGTAGGGACGGCAGGTAGCCTAGTGGTTAGAGTGTAGGGACGGCAGGTAGCCTAGTGGTTAGAGTGTAGGGACGGCAGGTAGCTTAGTGGTTAGAGTGTAGGGACGGCAGGTAGCATAGTGGTTAGAGTGTAGGGGCGGCAGGTAGACTATTGGTTAGAGTGTAGGGACGGCAGGTAGCCTAGTGGTTAGAGTGTAGGGGCGGCAGGTAGACTAGTGGTTAGAGTGTAGGGACGGCAGGTAGCCTAGTGGTTAGAGTGTAGGGACGGCAGGTAGTCTAGTGGTTAGAGTGTAGGGACGGCAGATAGCCTAGTGGTTAGAGTGTAGGGACGGCAGGTAGCTTAGTGGTTAGAGTGTAGGGACGGCAGATAGCCTAGTGGTTAGAGTGTAGGGACGGCAGGTAGCTTAGTGGTTAGAGTGTAGGGACGGCAGATAGCCTAGTGGTTAGAGTGGAGGGGCGGCAGGTAGCCTAGTGGTTAGAGTGTAGGGACGGCAGATAGCCTAGTGGTTAGAGTGTAGGGACGGCAGGTAGCTTAGTGGTTAGAGTGTAGGGACGGCAGGTAGCCTAGTGGTTAGAGTGTAGGGGCGGCAGGTAGCCTAGTGGTTAGAGTGTAGGGACGGCAGGTAGCCTAGTGGTTAGAGTGTAGGGACGGCTGGTAGTCTAGTGGTTAGAGTGTAGAGACGGCAGGTAGCATAGTGGTTAGAGTGTAGGGACGGCAGGTAGCCTAGTGGTTAGAGTGTAGGGACGGCAGGTAGCCTAGTGGTTAGAGTGTAGGGACGGCAGGTAGACTAGTGGTTAGAGTGTAGGGGCGGCAGGTAGCCTAGTGGTTAGAGTGTAGGGGCGGCAGGTAGCCTAGTGGTTAGAGTGTAGGGACGGCAGGTAGACTAGTGGTTAGAGTGTAGGGGCGGCAGGTAGCCTAGTGGTTAGAGTGTAGGGGCGGCAGGTAGCCTAGTGGTTAGAGTGTAGGGGCGGCAGGTAGCCTAGTGGTTAGAGTGTAGGGGCGGCAGGTAGCCTAGTGGTTAGAGCGTAGGGACGGCAGGTAGCCTAGTGGTTAGAGTGTAGGGACGACAGGTAGGCTATTGGGGTTCTCATCCCCTCTCACCACGGGGTTCTGGGGAATGTTTATCATGTGACTACAGCGCTACGAAACAGCGAACACGCATTCTAACCCAACCCCCATTTCATGTGAGCACACACACACACACACACACACACACACACACACACACACGGGTGTTCTTACCCGGGATCTCTGCATGGGATTGCCAAAGTCTGTTCCCTCGGGGGCCAAGCACAGCCATCCGCCATAAATCGGTTTGGCCTGTAAAACACAGAGAAAAGGGCCATGTAGACGACCATTACCACTGAGGTGGGAGGGGGAAGCAGTGAGAGAGAAAGTCTGGGTGAGTAGAGAGAGACCCTCAAGGACAGGCCGTTTTAAAACCACACCAGGGAGCCTGTCGGCGTAAATCAGCACCGTTTGATGCTATAAACCACTGCCTTTCCGTTCAAATTGCTTAGATGAGTCTAGAATGAAGCGTTCTGTGTGAACAGCAGCAGCGACTGCCTATTCATCTACATTCACCTCACGGAAGCTGTTTTGAGCCAAAAACCGTCTTGTTCCCAATGAAAACACAGAGGACAAGTTGAAAAGATGTGGAAACATAAACATGGAGACAGAGTTCCCACAGGGCCGAGGGGGAGAAACATTTCAAATGGGTGCTCTTTGTACTCTATTAAAAAACTCCTGTCTGTCTCTGATTTTGACTGTTAAACATTACCAAGAAGCAGCTGTCAGGCCCGTTGGGCTCCTTTTCCCCCTCTGCCCCTTAAATTCCAGGCTAGCGTCTCCCCTGCAGTAGAGAAGTGTACGATTATTGGTCTGCGGGGGATTTTGACCGTATTGCTAGCTGGCCCGTGTCCCTGTATGCCAGTCGTAAATCCACATGTGCCTTGTTTCAGCTTGCGAAGACGGCCTGACTAATGTGTCTACGGAGACAGATAGAAGACGTCCTGACTAATGTGTCTACGGAGACAGATAGAAGACGGCCTGACTAATGTGTCTACGGAGACAGATAGAAGACGTCCTGACTAATGTGTCTACGGAGACAGATAGAAGACGGCCTGACTAATGTGTCTACGGAGACAGATAGAAGACATCCTGACTAATGTGTCTACGGAGACAGATAGAAGACGGCCTGACTAATGTGTCTACGGAGACAGATAGAAGACGGCCTGACTAATGTGTCTACGGAGACAGATAGAAGACGGCCTGACTAATGTGTCTACGGAGACAGATAGAAGACGGCCTGACTAATGTGTCTACGGAGACAGATAGAAGACGTCCTGACTAATGTGTCTACGGAGACAGATAGAAGACGTCCTGACTAATGTGTCTACGGAGACAGATAGAAGACGTCCTGACTAATGTGTCTACGGAGACAGATAGAAGACGGCCTGACTAATGTGTCTACGGAGACAGATAGAAGAAGTGGTTCCTTTTAAAAAGGTGACATGGGTGATTGAGGTAAACGTGTCAGCACATAGTCCTTAGACATCTGATAAGAAGAGTCTGGTGGCCTCCCGAGTGGTGCAGGCACTGCATCGCAGCGCTAGCTGTGCCACTAGAGATTCTGGGTTCGAGTTCAGGCTCGGCCGCGACCGGGAGACCCATGGGGCGGCGCACAATTGGCACAGCGCTGTCCGGGTTAGGGGAGGTTTGATGTCCTTGTCCAATCGCGCACTAGCAACTCCTGTGGCGTACCGGGCGCAGTGCACGCTGACACGGTCGCCAGGTGTATGGTGTTTCCTCCGACACATTGGTGCGGCTGGCTTCCGGGTTAAGTGGGCGTTGTGTCAAGAAGCAGTGCGGCTTGGCTGGGTCGTGTTTCGGAGGACACACGGCTCTCGACCTTCTCTTCAGAGTCCGTACGGGAGTTGCAGCGATGAGACAAGCCTAACTACCAATTGGAAACCAGGAAATTGGGGAGAAAAAGGGGTAAAAAAAAGAAGATATATATATATAAAATAAAAGAACAGTCATTTAGACTGATGATTAGCATACACCAGAGACGATCCAAAATGGATGTTTCCTGTCCTCAGATCCTATATAGGGGTGGAAGACAGCCTAGCAATTAAGAGCGATGGGACAGAAACCGAACGGTCGCTGGTTTGAATCCCCGCGCTGATTCAGTTGTGCCCTTGAGCAAGGCACTTAACCCTAAATTGCTCCAGGTTCACCGTCAATAACGGCTGACCCCAGGACGTGACCCCACTCTTCGAGGGCGCCTCAGAGTGGGGGATGCAAAAAACACATAGGACAAATACTATTCTATTATTAGAGCTATATGGGCCATGTGATCAATAAATGAGCCCATACCACACAGGTAAGTGGTGTTTTATAGCAGAGCAAACTATTTCTCCATTGGTCGCATTCAAAACATCCAAAGAGAGAGAGACAGAGAGCGAGAGGCAGAGAGCGAGAGGCAGAGAGCGAGAGTCAGAGAGCGAGAGGCAGAGAGCGAGAGTCAGAGAGCGAGAGGCAGAGAGCGAGAGGCAGAGAGCGAGAGGCAGAGAGCGAGAGGCAGAGAGCGAGAGTCAGAGAGCGAGAGGCAGAGAGCGAGAGGCAGAGAGCGAGAGGCAGAGAGAGAGAGACAGAGAGCGAGAGGCAGAGAGCGAGAGGCAGAGAGCGAGAGTCAGAGAGCGAGAGGCAGAGAGCGAGAGGCAGAGAGCGAGAGGCAGAGAGCGAGAGACAGAGAGCGAGAGGCAGAGAGCGAGAGTCAGAGAGCGAGAGTCAGAGAGCGAGAGTCAGAGAGCGAGAGGCAGAGAGCGAGAGGCAGAGAGCGAGAGGCAGAGAGCGAGAGGCAGAGAGCGAGAGGCAGAGAGCGAGAGGCAGAGAGCGAGAGGCAGAGAGCGAGAGTCAGAGAGCGAGAGTCAGAGAGCGAGAGTCAGAGAGCGAGAGTCAGAGAGCGAGAGTCAGAGAGCGAGAGTCAGAGAGCGAGAGACAGAGAGCTACTCCACATTGAACCACAGAGGAGAGTTACATTACAACTCCACATTGAACCAGAGGAGAGTTACATTACTACTCCACATTGAACCAGAGGACAGTTACATTACTACTCCACATTGAACCACAGAGGAGAGTTACATTACAACTCCACATTGAACCAGAGGACAGTTACATTACTACTCCACATTGAACCACAGAGGACAGTTACATTACTACTCCACATTGAACCACAGAGGAGAGTTACATTACTACTCCACATTGAACCAGAGAGGACAGTTACATTACTACTCCACATTGAACCACAGAGGACAGTTACATTACTACTCCACATTGAACCACAGAGGACAGTTACATTACTACTCCACATTGAACCACAGAGGACAGTTACATTACTACTCCACATTGAACCACAAAGGACAGTTACATTACTACTCCACATTGAACCACAGAGGACAGTTACATTACTACTCCACATTGAACCAGAGGACAGTTACATTACTACTCCACATTGAACCAGAGAGGACAGTTACATTACTATTCCACATTGAACCACAGAGGACAGCTACATTACTATTCCACATTGAACCACAGAGAACAGCTACATTACTACTCCACACTGAACAACAGAGGACAGCTACATTACTATTCCACATTGAACCAGAGGACAGTTACATTACTACTCCACATTGAACCACAGAGGACAGCTACATTACTACTCCACATTGAACCACAGAGGACAGTTACATTACTACTCCACATTGAACCACAGAGGACAGTTACATTACTACTCCACATTGAACCACAGAGGACAGTTACATTACTACTCCACATTGAACCACAGAGGACAGTTACATTACTACTCCACATTGAACCACAGAGGACAGTTACATTACTACTCCACATTGAACCACAGAGGACAGTTACATTACTACTCCACATTGAACCACAGAGGACAGTTACATTACTACTCCACATTGAACCACAGAGGACAGCTACATTACTACTCCACATTGAACCACAGAGGACAGCTACATTACTATTCCACATTGAACCACAGAGAACAGCTACATTACTACTCCACACTGAACAACAGAGGACAGCTACATTACTATTCCACATTGAACCAGAGGACAGTTACATTACTACTCCACATTGAACCACAGAGGACAGCTACATTACTACTCCACATTGAACCACAGAGGACAGTTACATTACTACTCCACATTGAACCACAGAGGACAGTTACATTACTACTCCACATTGAACCACAGAGGACAGTTACATTACTACTCCACATTGAACCACAGAGGACAGTTACATTACTACTCCACATTGAACCACAGAGGACAGTTACATTACTACTCCACATTGAACCACAAAGGACAGTTACATTACTACTCCACATTGAACCACAGAGGACAGTTACATTACTACTCCACATTGAACCAGAGGACAGTTACATTACTACTCCACATTGAACCAGAGAGGACAGTTACATTACTATTCCACATTGAACCACAGAGGACAGCTACATTACTATTCCACATTGAACCACAGAGAACAGCTACATTACTACTCCACACTGAACAACAGAGGACAGCTACATTACTATTCCACATTGAACCAGAGGACAGTTACATTACTACTCCACATTGAACCACAGAGGACAGCTACATTACTACTCCACATTGAACCACAGAGGACAGTTACATTACTACTCCACATTGAACCACAGAGGACAGTTACATTACTACTCCACATTGAACCACAGAGGACAGTTACATTACTACTCCACATTGAACCACAGAGGACAGTTACATTACTACTCCACATTGAACCACAGAGGACAGTTACATTACTACTCCACATTGAACCACAGAGGACAGTTACATTACTACTCCACATTGAACCACAGAGGACAGTTACATTACTACTCCACATTGAACCACAGAGGACAGCTACATTACTACTCCACATTGAACCACAGAGGACAGCTACATTACTATTCCACATTGAACCACAGAGAACAGCTACATTACTACTCCACACTGAACAACAGAGGACAGCTACATTACTATTCCACATTGAACCAGAGGACAGTTACATTACTACTCCACATTGAACCACAGAGGACAGCTACATTACTACTCCACATTGAACCACAGAGGACAGTTACATTACTACTCCACATTGAACCACAGAGGACAGTTACATTACTACTCCACATTGAACCACAGAGGACAGTTACATTACTACTCCACATTGAACCACAGAGGACAGTTACATTACTACTCCACATTGAACCACAGAGGACAGTTACATTACTACTCCACATTGAACCACAGAGGACAGCTACATTACTACTCCACATTGAACCACAGAGGACAGTTACATTACTACTCCACATTGAACCACAGAGAACAGCTACATTACTACTCCACATTGAACCACAGAGGACAGTTACATTACTACTCCACATTGAACCACAGAGGACAGCTACATTACTACTCCACATTGAACCACAGAGGACAGCTACATTACTACTCCACATTGAACCACAGAGGACGCCTACATTATTGTTTTACTGCTCTCACATGCTATGTATTTGTTGCATGAGAAATAAGGAGAGCTGTTACTGCCTCCAGTACAGACATTGTGAAAAACACAAGGCTCGTCGTCATTGAATTGTGTGGTAAGATATCCATTAGCGGATTCTGGTGTGATTGATGAAGTGATGTCCCATTCCCTGGGGTCATTTATCTCTCCCTACCACTAGTCATGTCTCATTCCCTGGGGTCATTTATCTCTCCCTACCACTAGTCATGTCGCATTCCCTGGGGTCATTTATCTCTCCCTACCACTAGTCATGTCTCATTCCCTGGGGTCATTTATCTCTCCCTACCACTAGTCATGTCCCATTCCCTGGGGTCATTTATCTCTCCCTACCACTAGTCATGTCTCATTCCCTGGGGTCATTTATCTCTCCCTACCACTAGTGATGTCTCATTCCCTGGGGTCATTTATCTCTCCCTACCACTAGTGATGTCTCATTCCCTGGGGTCATTTATCTCTCCCTACCACTAGTGATGTCTCATTCCCTGGGGTCATTTATCTCTCCCTACCACTAGTGATGTCCCATTCCCTGGGGTCATTTCTCTCCCTACCACTAGTCATGTCTCATTCCCTGGGATCATTCATCTCTCCCTACCACTAGTGATGTCCCATTCCCTGGGGTCATTTATCTCTCCCTACCACTAGTCATGTCCCATTCCCTGGGGTCATTTCTCTCCCTACCACTATTGATGTCCCATTCCCTGGGGTCATTTATCTCTCCCTACCACTAGTGATGTCCCATTCCCTGGGGTCATTTATCTCTCCCTACCACTAGTGATGTCTCATTCCCTGGGGTCATTTATCTCTCCCTACCACTAGTGATGTCCCATTCCCTGGGGTCATTAATCTCTCCCTACCACTAGTGATGTCCCATTCCCTGGGGTCATTTATCTCTCCCTACCACTAGTGATGTCTCATTCCCTGGGGTCATTTATCTCTCCCTACCACTAGTGATGTCCCATTCCCTGGGGTCATTTCTCTCCCTACCACTAGTCATGTCTCATTCCCTGGGATCATTCATCTCTCCCTACCACTAGTGATGTCCCATTCCCTGGGGTCATTTATCTCTCCCTACCACTAGTCATGTCCCATTCCCTGGGGTCATTTCTCTCCCTACCACTATTGATGTCCCATTCCCTGGGGTCATTTATCTCTCCCTACCACTAGTGATGTCCCATTCCCTGGGGTCATTTATCTCTCCCTACCACTAGTGATGTCTCATTCCCTGGGGTCATTTATCTCTCCCTACCACTAGTGATGTCCCATTCCCTGGGGTCATTAATCTCTCCCTACCACTAGTGATGTCTCATTCCCTGGGGTCATTTATCTCTCCCTACCACTAGTGATGTCCCATTCCCTGGGGTCATTTATCTCTCCCTACCACTAGTTGCTCCGTTTGAGTGTCACTACCACACCAAGGGACAGTCGAAAACGAGGGGAAGGGCTAAGGGAGGGGGTGGGGGGTTATTGCGATTCAGCCCAACTCTCCATTTCCTCCCCACTACAGGCCAAGGGGCCCTGAATGACTGAAGGGGCTTCCTCTCTCCTCCACTCATTTCGGAGCCATGCTAAAAAGTCCATTCAAATGTAAAGTGTAGTCCGATTGTCCACCTTACTCCTGCTAGCCAAGTAAAACCATTGCAGAGCCTTTGTCATTCTGAAACAGAAATGGAACGTATAGATCTAACATACATGATTCTGGACCATGTGGAATTGAGATCAATGTATGTGTATTCTAGAACTCTGGTCTCCACTGGTGAGAGTAACCTCTGGGATACTCTGCTCCAGTTTCAAGCCTGACCTCGCATTTCCTTTCACAAGCTCTTCCTCTCCTTCCTCCCCCCAAAACTCTCTCCATACTCCTCCCCCCACCACCTCCTCCCCGAGTTCTCTTGCTCACTCCCCCCACCACCTCCTCCCCACTCCCCCCACCACCTCCTCCCCACTCCACCCACCACCTCCTCCTCACTCCCCCCACCACCTCCCCGAGTTCTCTTCCTCACTCCCCCACCACCTCCTCCCCACTCCCCCCACCACCTCCTCCCCACTCCCCACACCACCTCCTCCCCGAGTTCTCCTCCCCACTCCCCACTCCACCTCCTCCCCGAGTTCTCCTTCCCCCACCACCTCCTCCCCACTCCCCCCACCTCCTCCCCGAGTTCTCTTCCTCACTCCCCCACCACCTCCTCCCCACTCCCCCACCACCTCCTCCCCGAGTTCTCTTCCTCACTCCCCCCACCACCTCCTCCCCACTCCCCACACCACCTCCTCCCCGAGTTCTCCTCCCCACACCACCTCCTCCCCACTCCCCCCACCACCTCCGAGTTCTCCTCCCCACTCCCCCCACCACCTCCTCCCCAATCCCCCCACCTCCTCCCCGAGTTCTCTTCCTCACTCCCCCACCACCACCTCCCCACTCCCCCCCCCACCTCCTCCCCGAGTTCTCTTCCTCACTCCCCCACCACCTCCTCCCCACTCCCCCCCCCACCTCCTCCCCGAGTTCTCTTCCTCACTCCCCCCCCACCTCCTCCCCACTCCCCCCCCCCCACCTCCTCCCCGAGTTCTCTTCCTCACTCCCCCACCACCTCCTCCCCACTCCCCCCCCCACCTCCTCCCCGAGTTCTCTTTCTCACTCCCCCCACCACCTCCTCCCCACTCCCCCCCCCACCTCCTCCCCGAGTTCTCTTCCTCACTCCCCCCCCCACCTCCTCCCCACTCCCCCCCCCACCTCCTCCCCGAGTTCTCTTCCTCACTCCCCCACCACCTCCTCCCCACCCCACCTCCTCCCCGAGTTCTCTTCCTCACTCCCCCCACCACCTCCTCCCCGAGTTCTCAAATCCCTCTGTCTGTCTATACTTCCATCACATCCCTGGCCCCCCCCCCCATCTCTCCCTCCTCCGATGCCTCGGGAACTACAGGGCAGTGTAGCTCAGCGATAGTTATTAAAGGTTGTTTTTCTGGATCGAGGCTCTCTCCTCTCCCAAAAGAACATACAAAGTGCTTTCTCTGGCACACATCATCACATGAGCTTGGAGGCATCTAGAGCTAGGTCTACACTTCAGGGAAATAAGTCCTTTATCACACTAAACTAACTGCCAAACACGGGATCTGCTTTGACGCCCCCTCTCCTCCCACAGTTCCACCCATCACTGCGGTGTACAACAAAGAGATTGTTTATATTGGATACTGTTCCTCCACATTCTGTTTCTTTTTCCTTCAGATAACTTATCCATGTGGGCTAGGAATATTGTTTTTTCTTCTCAATGTTGCAATCGTGAAGGAGGTTTGATCAAATGACAGGACAGTGAAAGATGGAGCTCAGCAACTCCCTTTTCCTTCATGTCCAGAATCAGATTCCAAATAACTTGTTTTTAAGCGTAGGGCTCAAATTCAGTTAGACTAAACGAGAGCTTCTCTTGGAGCCATTCAGTGCTTCTTAAGACACCATTGAAGCACCCCTCGACCTCCAGTTATCTACTTACTAGAGGCCCAGTGGATGGAAGAGGATCCACCCTCCATGTTTCACTTATGATTTCTACACTTCCACTTTCCTGCTATTTTCATTCGGTCCACTCATCCCAAAAGAAGTCATGAAATAATAAAAGCGAGCGAATAGGCTCCATTCTTCATTAATGTTTACATTTTCTTGTTGAAAATGGCAGTCAATGTCATGGCTAGTTCCTTAGAATGGATTTAGGACAGAATGTGGTTCTTTTAAAGTATTGTTTTAATTTTAAGAAAGTAGGCCTAGCTAGCGTAGAAGATTATAGTTTATGTTGTCAGGTTAAGATTCCCCCGGTATGAGACCAAGTCATTTCCAGCCCTATATAGAGAGAGCAGTGAACAGAAGCATCTCTGGCTCCACCTGTGACGTCATAAAGGACAGTCTAAAGGGGATCCTTGGGACTTCCCAACTCTGATGTCACCCCCATTGAAGTTGAAATGTAAAAATGGTTTGGTAAGTGTTAGGGTTGGGTAAGGTTTATGGGTAAGAGTTATGGTTAGGGGTTAAGGTTAGGGTTAGGGTATAGACCTCCCAAGGATCCCGGATAGCACTAACCGAGAGAGGAGGGCTGCGTCTCAAGGAGATTAAGAAAGTGATAGAATCTTAAAGTGATTACATGCCTGACTCAGCAGTCCGGGTCGGAAGGGGTTAACCCCGCAGTAATCACAAGCAGGCCGTCACACACAAACACACTTCCTCACACACAGTCTCTTTGGAGGAGAGGACGCTTGCTGTTCTTAAGCCACGTTCAAGGGCCCATCTGGACGTCATCACATGGGATCTATTACAGGATACAACCGAGACTAGCTAACGATCTGGAAGACAGATCTTCTCATTAGCTACTTCACTGACTGAAGGAAAAGGCGAGGGAAGCTTTTTTTTTACTGGAAACGTGTCATTTCAACCAAAGACTTGACGATACGTTGTTTATAACGTATGTGTACTTGAGTCTAGAGCTTCATATTTTCAGTTTTGTGCACCAACATCTTGAGTAGGAGTGTAACGGTCCACCTATTGGTACCAAACCCGGTCGGTACCTCTGGTCCGCACTGTGAACCAGATGAATACAGAAAAACAACAGATAAATAGACAGTATGCCTATAACACTGCATTGTATGCCTCTAGTAACTGTGATGAAAAAAAAAAACATCTCAGACTATTCCGTTAAAAAAACAATTCCGTTAAAATGTGCTCATTGTTGGTCTAAAGCACTGCATTGCAGTGCTAGCTGCGCCACCAGAGTCTCTGGGTTCGCGCCCAGGCTCTGTTGCAGCCGGCCGCGACCGGGAGGTCCGTGGGGCGACGCACAATTGGCTTAGCTTCGTCCGGGTTAGGGAGGGTTTGGCCGGTAGGGATATCCTTGTCTCATCGCGCTCCAGCGACTCCTGTGGCGGGCCGGGCGCAGTGCGCGCTAACCAAGGGGGCCAGGTGCACGGCGTTTCCTCTGACACATTGGTGCGGCTGGCTTCCGGTTTGGAGACGCGCTGTGTTAAGAAGCAGTGCGGCTTGGTTGGGTTGTGCTTCGGAGGACGCATGGCTTTCGACCTTCATCTCTCCCGTGCCCGTGCGGGAGTTGTAGCGATGAGACAAGATAGTAATTACTAGCGATTGGATACCACGAAAATTGGGGAGAAAAGGGGATAAAAATTATTTAAAAATAAAAAATAAAAATGTGCACATTGTAATCAAAATTTGAATCTTAACTGGAGCGTTTCAAAACGGTCCTTTTGTGAGGCGCAGCAGGGGACTAGTTGTGTATCATGGAGAGCGGTGGATAAACCAGGAGGATCTTCATCATCGATTAAACCTCTAGTTTAGGAACATTTTGTCTTCCCAGTAGATTACAACAGCGATGGGCATAGAGGGTATGTTGCCACTGCTCAACCAGAATAGTCTGTGCAGCTGCCAACACCTCAAATATGTAGACACATTTACACAGACACCGGAGCAAGACGAAAACGCAAAAAAACACTTTTTTTTTTTTTTTACTTCTCCCCTCTGCATTCAAGCACCCCGTTCGCAGCCGATTCTGACCGGCCAAACAGACTTGCAAGAGCGATAGGTATGTTTACAGCCACGGATATGCACCCATTCTCTCAGTGGTTGAGACGAACAGGGGTTTTCAGCACCTTGTGAAAGTGCTCGAACCACGTTACAAACTTCTCCATCTCGCTCCCATTTCAACAAACAGGAAGTACCCCGCTCTATGTAAGCAAGTTAAAGTCAAGGTTGTCAATGAGTTGACCAATGAACCCGTGTTGCACTCGTCAAAATACAGAAATCGTCCCCGTATGATGCATCGTCGATGAGTAATCGTGTGTTTTCATTTAAGAAAGTCCAGTGTTGTTATTCCTCATGGTGCTCTTATCATGTGATTTGACTGGGATCAGGCCTTACACGACTGATGATCATGTCTGGAGACAGGAATAACAACACTTTGGATTTGATTAAATATGCCAAAAATGTTTTAGTTTTTTTCACTTTCCCGCTGTTTACTGAAAACGAATTGTGACCCCGAAACCGCAGTAAGTATCAAACAATGGGTTTGGTGAAGCACTACATCCCTAACCTTGAGTCAGCTCAGCTGCAGAGAACCCACAGCCAGGGTCACATTCAGGAGGGCACCACCGTATTGTTTGCCTCCACAGATATCTGTGTGTGGCAGACAGTCCCCTTGAGTCAGCTGGTGACCCTGCTTGCCAGTGCCAGCCCTATGGGACAAGGGGATCTTTCAGGTCAATGTCTCCCAAATATTGGGTCAGGACCCATGATGGGTCAGCTGATTCCACCTTTTGGATGGGTGGTGTTATTTGTCAGTTATAAAATGTTATTCCTAACCAGAAGCTAGTCAAAAACCTGGTTCATCCATCTATTGAAATCTAAATGTTCATCTGTGAGACTCCACCGTTGTCATAGTATCACAGCTTATTCCTAAATTTGAACCCGTGGTTGATGATTGTGAGAAACACTGGTTCTTCCCATCAGAACCACACCTTAGTTTATTGTCATGCTGAAGCAGGGTAAACACTATGAGTTACTGAATAGTGAACACACACTATTGGCAATAGGAAAGCTGATTAAGACTTGAAGAACACAATTCGCTACAGCCGCAATAACATCTGATGAATATGTGTATGTGACCAATACAATTTGATTTGAGGATGGCAAAGTAGACAGCATGAAATTGGCCAACACTGTCACCGTTTTAAAACTCTGTTATAAAAACCTACAATACGAAGTTCCATTGCAAGTTTGACTAGCTAACTGTATAATTCAATTATTACATAACTTGCCAGCAACAGCACACTCGACACGCCCAAATGGTTATATTGTAGCTAGATTAGCAACGAGTTCACGTTACAAGCACCTATGCTACAATGTGGCAACAGCACCACAATAACGCATTACCTGATTCAGATCTTGATCGGTCAAGAGATGCAACTCCCGAGGTTTGAAGCAATTCTGACATTTACTTTTATTGAAAATGTTCGCCTGGAATTTCCTGCAAGAGTTCTCTTTCGCCGTAGACATTGTATTTCGCCTCCGTTCACCGTAAAATGCAAATGTAAAAAAAGAAAAATGCAGAGTGTATATAATTTCGTTGTTTTCTTTAGCTACGTTAATTTCATCCAATTTGGCACATGGGCCCAGCAATCCAATGCATGATGATCCAAATAACAAGCGGTCTTGAGTTCACACACACACAATCCATATTCAAGGTCTTGTGTTGTTTAGTTGTACCCAATGTATATTATCCAATATGACTACTAGCCATCAAGCTAGCTAGACGACACCATTCGTGTGCGTTATTCAGTCCATGGCCTGTATCCACAAAGGCAAGCGAGTAACAAGGTAGTTTTGTTGTAATCGATAGTTAGCTAACTAGCTAACGTTATTGTGCGAACCACAAAAATAGAAATTGCACAGTGTTAGCAGCCTCAAGCTCCAAGGCAACAGCTTCCATCGGGTGGTAACCTACACCCATTGAAAGATCATCAAAAAAGTGGAGGTAGCTGGCTAGCAAGAGCTAACTAGCTACAAACGTAACAGTTACTCTTTGCAAAGTTTACCACCACTGTTTATTCACTCGCTATCAAGCTAGGTAATAAAATCCTCTCGCCTAGCTAGGTATTTAGCTAGGGTAAAAAAATGTGTGGAATACAAATCTTCTGCGTAATTCACTCCCCGCTGACACATAGTACTCAGACGAAGCGCTTATTACACAATCATTGACGCATACACGAGTTTTTCGATTTTAATTTCAATGGCTAGCTGCGCCCCTGGGTTTATATTCTTCTTTTTTTTTTCGGGAGATATTTTACCCAATGGAGAGAGGTCGCGAACGCACAGATTTCTGCTGGAATTTTCATGGTATCTCGCGATAGTTGCTCTACAACACCATCTTGCTAGGGATGGGGACGCAACAATAATGGATAAACACTAGATCGTGTTTTGCTTTGTGTTGGCCAATGAGAGGTTTTGAATTACCAGTCGGCCATATTGGTAATCCCCAGAAAACGCAGTCCTCCATAGGAATGAAGGGAATTCTACATTATTTCAATTAAATGTTTCAAGGACAAAAGTACATGTATTTAATGTACATTTTTATTGTTGTTGTAGTGGGGACAGTAACATTAGTAATCTCAAAAAAGTATACTTTAAGGAAAATGTATTTGTAAATTATTTTATTCATATGTTAAGCTCACATAATATAATTTAATAGCATTATGCATTAAGGTGTTTGTAATTGAATAAACGTGGCAAAAACGAATGTTTTTCGATTGCTTCTAAAATCTTTGTTACAATGGTGGGGAGGTAGTAAAATGGAGGAGCGGTGGCTTCAAAACAGCGCCCCCTATCAGTCTTCTAGTATATATAAACCATTGGCCACAGGGAGAGCTCCAATGACCCTTTGTGCCTCTGAAACGGATCTAGAATCAGATTTCTCTTCTGTTATCCCATCCTAAAGGCCAACCCAGGATCAATAGCTAATGGAGTAAGTACCAGGGACAAACCAGTAGCGGTGCATAGGTCAAATCCCTGAGGAAGCCAAGCCAAGACAGTAAAAAAGCCATATTACAACCTACAACCTTATGATAATTGCGTTGTTTGCTCTATAACCCATTCGTTCATACACCACCGTGATATACAATAAGGCCGTGACAACAAAAAGACAACAATCACACAGTGGCAGAATAATTTCAACAACAGATACGTTTGTTTTTCATCACTAAACCAGAGAGCAACGTCTGTCCGGTGAAGTCCACAAAGCAAATACTGCATGTATAATAACAAGCAGTTATTATCACCTGCAACATGGTCAAACAAGTTAATGTTTTCAACAGTTTACTAAACAACTACTGATTTAGAACCACAGAGTTACAGCAACTCAGCACAAAGACAACAGAAGCACTGCCTCCGATATTCCAGCACCATGTTCAACTTAAACTGCTTCAAGTTAGCATTCCAAAGCATTTTTCAACTGTGACACAATGTTGTCATAATTTATGCTGTCTGTTAACTTTGTCATCCTCAAATCTATTAATTGATGGGCGTCAAAGTGTCTTCTGTGATTATAGCTCAGCTTTCCTGTTGCTGAACATATAACATCCAATTTACACAGACATTCTTTCAATCCATGGAGTTTTCAAATCGTGGTTTCCTGACACGTCCCTGAAAATCCCAGATCTTTCACGTACCATTGTAATATTCCTACAGTCTAGTATCACACGTCTGTCCTACTATCTGTGACGATAAGCAGAAGTACAGCACTCATTCGAACGGCATGTGAAACACCCCACCCATCCTCGGTCTTTATAAAAATGAGAACGAATTGAATTGGTTTTCCCATGCATGTTCAAATAAAGTTTTAGTATATTGAGATCGGACTGCCTTCTTAGTGGTTTTTCAACCACACTGTAAATTAGGCCCCAGATGTCAATAATAACATCTGCGTACAGAGATAGCCTACTGGTTATCAACATAGTTTGCATGCCCATAGTGAACCTCTCAAATAGATTCTGGGAACTATATACGCCTACTAATAATGCAACAATCAACATGGCTCACATCTGTAGAATCTGTTCACATTGTTGTTCAATTATTTTGTTGATACAGTGTGGATGGATTGCGATAAAGTAATATGTTTGGCATTTAGTTACACAGTTGCAGTTCAGTTGCAGTAATTAGCACGTCACACCTCACCACCCTTTCTCATAGTTTTGCTACTTTAAAAACGGATTGGTAACCTATTCATTAATCAGTGACAAGTAAGCATCTGAATAGTTCTGATGCTAACAATAAGCTTCTTTTCAGACAGAGATAATACATTTGAATGGACGGAGGGATAGAGGCATAGGCTGGTTACCTAACTGAACCTGGAAAACAACAGAGGATTATTTCCTTACGCAAACTGTAAGTGATCCGAGAATAACCCAGATTACAGGTGTGTGTGTGTGTGTGTGTGTGTGTGTGTGTGTGTGTGTGTGTGTGTGTGTGTGTGTGTGTGTGTGTGTGTGTGTGTGTGTGTGTGTGTGTGTGTGTGTGTGTGTGTGTGTGTGTGTGTGTGTGTGTGTGTGTGTGCTGTAGCCGTCTAGCCTATTTGTTAACCAGGCGATAACATAGACAGATCCCTAGGCCTTGTGTCAACCTACCAATGCTTTGGTTGTGCTGTGATGTGGTGCCTGCATACAGAGCACACATATCCCTTTTGTTAATGAGAATTGGTAAGATACGATAAGTTCTATTTCATAATGTATAGGGTGGATCAGGTCATGTGCTTATGTCCCCATTTCCTCCCAGGGACTATCCTGGGTGTTACACAGTGCAAGTATCCTGGAGGCATTTAATGACTATCCTGGGTGTGACACAGTGCAAGTATCCTGGAGGCATTTAATGACTGTCCTAGAGGCATTTAGTGACTATCCTGGAGGCATTTAGTGACTATCCTGGGGGCATTTAGTGACTATCCTGGGGGTGTTTAGTGACTATCCTGGAGGCATTTAATGACAGTCTTGGAGGTATTTAGTGACTGTCCTGGAGGCATTTAGTGACTATCCTGGGGGCATTTAATGACTATCCTGCAGGTATTTAGTGACTATCCTGGAGGCATTTAGTGACTGTCCTGGAGGAATTTAATGACTATTCTGGGGGCATTTAGTGACTATCCTGGGGGCATTTAATGACTATCCTGCAGGTATTTAGTGACTATCCTGGAGGCATTTAGTGACTATCCTGGAGGTGACAGGAAGGCATTTAGTGGCAACAGGCAGCTTGGTCCGGCCCAATGTATATTTCGGTGTTGTCCTTAGACACTCTTTCATGGCCAACGTGTCATCAGTGCTACCACACTCACCCTGCAAAACCCTGGAGGCTCACATCCACAGGGGAAAGACAGGGATATACATAGATTAGCTGGGGGATGTTGTGTGTATTGTCTTTTGTATACAGTGACTCTACATGATTGGGGCTACTGGTGTGGCTATACTTTAGTAATATTGTCAGTGTGACGAGTAAAGTTCACTCTTAGAAAAAAGGGTTACAAAAAGGGTTCTGCGGTTGTCCCCATAGAGAACTCTTTTTGGTTACAGGTAGAGCTCTTTTCGGTTCCATGTAGAACCCTTTGTGGAAAGGGTTCTACCTGGAACCCAAAATGCTTCTACTTGGAAACAAATGTAGTTCTTCAAAGGGTTTTTCTATGGGGACAGCCAAAGAACCCTTTTTGGTTCTAGATAGCACCTTTTTTTCAAAGAGTTTAGGAGTAAAATATAAGTGTTTGCTCTCTAGGTGGTTAAGTGGTGTCTTTGCCATATGTATGTTTCTATCCAATCCTTGTAGATCTAGAGTCATGGGGTTTCCAGTGGGTTTGGAAGTAGGCCTTGGGATTGGGGTGGGTTTGGAAGTAGGCCTTGGGGTTTGGGGTGGGTTTGGAAGTATGCCTTGGGATTGGGGTGGGTTTGGAGGTAGGCCTTGGGGGTTGGGGTGGGTTTGGAAGTAGGCCTTGGGATTGGGGTGGGTTTGGAAGTAGGCCTTGGGGTTTGGGGTGGGTTTGGAAGTAGGCCTTGGGATTGGGGTGGGTTTGAAGGTAGGCCTTGGGGGTTGGGGTGGGTTTGGAAGTAGGCCTTGGGATTGGGGTGGGTTTGAAGGTAGGCCTTGGGGGTTGGGGTGGGTTTGGAAGTAGGCCTTGGGATTGGGGTGGGTTTGGAAGTAGGCCTTGGGGGTTGGGAATGGGTTTGGAGGTAGGCCTTGGGATTGGGGTGGGTTTGGAAGTGGGCCTTGGGGTTTGGGGTGGGTTTGGAAGTAGGCCTTGGGATTGGGGTGGGTTTGGAAGTAGGCCTTGGGATTGGGGTGGGTTTGGAAGTAGGCCTTGGGGTTTGGGTTGGGTTCGGAAGTAGGCCTTTGGGATTGTGGTGGGTTTGGAAGTAGGCCTTGGGGGTTGGGGTGGGTTTGGAAGTAGGCCTTGGGGGTTGGGGTGGGTTTGGAAGTAGGCCTTGGGGGTTGGGGGTGGGGTTGGGAGTAGGCCTTGGGGGTTGGGGGTGGGTTTGGGAGTAGGCCTTGTGGTTTGGGGTGGGTTTGGAAGTATGCCTTGGGTTTGGAAGTAGGCCTTGGGGTTTGGGGTGGGTTTGGAAGTAGGCCTTGGGGTTTGGGGTGGGTTTGGAAGTAGGCCTTGGGGGTTGGGGGTGGGTTTGGGAGTAGGCCTTGGGGGTTTGGGGTGGGTTTGGGAGTAGGCCTTGTGGTTTGGGGTGGGTTTGGAAGTATGCTTTGGGTTTGGAAGTAGGCCTTGGGGTTTGGGGTGGGTTTGGAAGTAGGCCTTGGGGTTTGGGGTGGGTTTGGAAGTAGGCCTTGGGTTTGGATGTAGGCCTTGGGGTTTGGGGTGGGTTTGGAAGTAGGCCTTGGGGTTTGTGGTGGGTTTGGAAGTATGCCTTGGGTTTGGAAGTAGGCCTTGGGGTTTGGGGTGGGTTCAGAAGTATGCCTTGGGGTTTGGGGTGGGTTTGGAGGTAGGCCTTGGGGTTTGGGGTGGGTTTGGAGGTAGGCCTTGGGGTTTGGAAGTAGGCCTTGGGGTTTGGGGTGGGTTTGGAGGTAGGCCTTGGGTTTGGAAGTAGGCCTTGGGGTTTGGGGTGGGTTTGGAAGTATGCCTTAGGTTTGGAAGTAGGCCTTGGGGTTTGGGGTGGGTTTAGAAGTAGGCCTTGGGGTTTGGGGTGGGTTTAGAAGTAGGCCTTGGGGTTTGGGGTGGGTTTAGAAGTAGGCCTTGGGGTTCGGGGTGGGTTTGGAAGTAGGCCTTGGGGTTTGGGGTGGGTTTGTAAGTAGGCCTTGGGGTTTGGGGTGGGTTTGGAGGTAGGCCTTGGGGTTTGGGGTGGGTTTGGAAGTAGGCCTTGGGGTTTGGGGTGGGTTTGGAAGTAGGCCTTGGGGTTTGAGGTGGGTTTGGAGGTAGGCCTTGGGGTTTGGGGTGGGTTTGGAAGTAGGCCTTGGGGTTTGGGGTGGGTTTGGAAGTAGGCCTTGGGGTTTGGGGTGGGTTTGGAGGTAGGCCTTGGGATTGGGGTGGGTTTGGAAGTAGGCCTTGGGGTTTGGGGTGGGTTTGGAAGTAGGCCTTGGGTTTGGGGTGGGTTTGGAAGTAGGCCTTGGGATTGGGATGGGTTTGGAGGTAGGCCTTGGGGTTTGGGGTGGGTTTGGAAGTAGGCTTTGGGATTGGGGCGGGTTTGGAGGTAGGCCTTGGGGTTTGGGGTGGGTTTAGAAGTAGGCCTTGGGGTTTGGGGTGGGTTTGGAAGTAGGCCTTGGGGTTTGGGGTGGGTTTAGAAGTAGGCCTTGGGGTTTGGGGTGGGTTTGGAGGTAGGCCTTGGGGTTTGGGGTGGGTTTGGAAGTGGGCCTTGGGGTTTGGGGTGGGTTTGGAGGTAGGCCTTGGGGTTTGGGGTGGGTTTGGAGGTAGGCCTTGGGGTGGGTTTGGAAGTAGGCCTTGGGGTTTGGGGTGGGTTTGGAAGTATGCCTTGGGGTTTGGGGTGGGTTTAGAAGTAGGCCTTGGGGTTTGGGGTGGGTTTGGAGGTAGGCCTTGGGGTGGGTTTAGAAGTAGGCCTTGGGGTTTGGGGTGGGTTTGGAGGTAGGCCTTGGGGTGGGTTTAGAAGTAGGCCTTGGGGTTTGGGGTGGGTTTGGAAGTAGGCCTTGGGCCTTGGGGTGGGTTTGGAAGTGGGCACAGCTGTCCTCGGGAAGGGTTCAGAGTCAAACCCATATGACTGCCTTTACATGGTGAAACGTGACCCACGGGTTTCTCTGTCATCCTCTTTCACGTCTTTACGTGAATATAGGAAGAGGGTGTTGAATTTTGTCCTGCGGTAGACACCTTATCTGGGGAACACCAACATTCTTCCAAAACCTCAGGTTCATTCCTCAAATGTAGAAATCGTGTTACACTGCGTTTACATTTAACATTTACATTTACATTTAAGTCATTTAGCAGACGCTCTTATCCAGAGCGACTTACAAATTGGGATTGGCGTTTACGAGAGTTTAAATATTTGCTATTTGATAACATCATATTGAGATATGATTTCTGTTTGTCAATGATACACAAACATGATCAGAACTTAAAATATTGTACATCACAAACCACATCACAGACTGCAATACAAAACAATCACATATTGTGTATTTTTTTTATTTATTTAAAAAGGCAAGTCAGTTAAGAACAAATATATATATATATTTACAAAAAATATATGGGGATTGGAAATTATGAAGACAATTACATTGATAGAAGCCACAATCTCTCTGCAATATTAAAGCTGATCTATCCCGTTAAATAAAAAATAAAAAAGGCTTGTTCAATGCAGAATCAAGAGGCTTCCACCTTGGACTGGGTTAATACCACAGGTAATTAAATCCATCCCTCTCTCTCCATCCTTCTGTCAGGTTTCAGGTAAGACCCAAGTGCAGACTGTGTTGAAGTAGCAATGTTTATTGTAACAACAGGGGCAGGCAAACGACAGGTCAAGGCAGGCAGGGGTCAGGTCAGGCAGAGGTCGGTAATCCAAAGTAGGGGCAAAGGCACAGGACGGCAGGCAGGCTCAGAGTCAGGACAGGCAAGGGTCAAAACCAGGAGGACGAGGAAAAAGAGAGACTGAGGATAAGCAAGAGCTGAGACAAACGGTGATTGACTTGAACAAACAAGACAAATTGGCACAGACAGACAGAAAACACAGGTAAAAATACCCAGGGGATAAGTGGGGAAGATTGGCGACACCTGGTGGTGGGTGGAGACAAGCACAAGGACAGGTGAAACAGATCAGGGCATGACACTTTCTCTCCCACTCCTTTCTCCCTCCATACCTCCCTCCCAGTCCAGAGTGTGCTTGTCTCTTCCATAAGGGTGGTGCCAAATTGATTCTGTGTGAGGCCAGCTGGGACAAGATGTAGTCTCTGTACAACACATTGGCTGACCCTAGAGTGGTGAGTCATTGACCAGCGGGGCTGAACCCAGAGTGGTGAGTCATTGAAACAGCGGGGCTGAACAGACACTGTACTGAACAGACACCGTACTGAACAGACAGCGTACTGAACAGACAGCGTACTGAACAGAGAGCGTACTGAACAGACAGCGTACTGAACAGACAGCGTACTGAACAGAGAGCGTACTGAACAGACAGCGTACTGAACAGACAGCGTACTGAACAGACAGCGTACTGAACAGACAGCGTACTGAACAGACAGCGTACTGAACAGACAGCGTACTGAACAGAGAGCGTACTGAACAGACAGCGTACTGAACAGACAGCGTACTGAACAGACACCGTACTGAACAGACAGCGTACTGAACAGACAGCGTACTGAACAGAGAGCGTACTGAACAGAGAGCGTACTGAACAGACAGCGTACTGAACAGACACTGTACTGAACAGACAGCGTACTGAACAGAGAGCGTACTGAACAGACACCGTACTGAACAGACAGCGTACTGAACAGACACCGTACTGAACAGAGAGCGTACTGAACAGACAGCGTACTGAACAGACAGCGTACTGAACAGACATTGTACTGAACAGACATTGTACTGAACAGACACTGTACTGAACAGACAACATACTGAACATATACCATACTAAAGAGACAGCTCTCTCTGTCTAGTGTCTCCAAACACATGCATACTGTATTCACCTACTGGTTTCTAAACACATGCATACTGTATGCGCCTACTGGTTTCCAAACAAAAGGAGGGTGTGGCAGTATGTGAGTAGAGACAAATATACATTCATATACTTCAGTCTAGAAAGATTTTCAGTAAAATCATTTGGCTATATGGTATATGTTTTGAGTAAAATAATGATATATTCATTCTGATAATTCTGAGGTCCCCTTCTCTCGTCAGTTGGCGTGCGCCCGGCCGATCTGACCAATGAGATTGTGTGAACGGTGAGCAGGAAAAATACATATATTCTGCTGGCCACGCCCATCCCCAGGGTCACTCTCTACCTCCTCTCCTTCTTCCCCTCGTTCTTCTTTGCCACGGTTGCCGGTGGAGTGAAGGACTCACGTCATGGCAGAACAGACGCAGTAGAAGGAAGGAAAGCGAGAAGTAGAGAGTAGAAGGGAAGATAGAAGAAGAGAAGAGAGAAGATGTAAGAAGGATAACAGAATGTATAACATATTACAGCACAGTTCAATACAATGTAATCTAACCCATCAGGGTAGAAGCATATAGTCTACATGTCCACGGCATCTGATGACATTGCAGTTTGCCTTTATTCCTGTAGACGGCAGCATTTAACTGTTCTTGTATTCTTACTATGTGCCTGTGCCAAACGTCACACCACCTACCACTATCAAAATTCCCTTGTTTGGCTCTAACTTTAAATATAGTTGTTTCTATTGGATATTTCAGTGTGTAGACTAGCCACATTATATGGCCTCATATGAAGATGTAGTTTGGTAGGTGATGGTGGTTTTTTCATTTGACCTTATCCTTTATCCAATACACTTGTCCGCGTGAATTACTTTATTTGTCTGTGATTTTTATAGAAAATATTTATGTAAATATTTAATTGATTTAATTTATATTTCAACGCTATTGTATATGGCACTAATGTAGAGCAATAATACAGACTTGGGATTGATTTTCTTTACAATTTGGGGCGGCAGGTAGCCTAGTGGTTAGAGCGTTGGGCCAGTAACTAAAAGGTTGATAGATTGAATCCCCGAGCTGACAAGGTAAAAATCTCTTATTCTGCCCCTGAACAAGGCAGTTAACCCACTGTTCCTAGGTCGTCAGTGTAAATAAGAATTTGTTCTTAACTGACTTACCTAGTTAAATAAAAAATACAACATGCACGCATACACACTCAGCCATGTGACCACCATTTCTGGGATGACCCCTCCCTTGCGTGCACACACAAAGCATTGTGATGACCCCTCTCTGTGAAATTGTCATGCAAATGAAGGAGTCAGAAAGAAGGTTGAAGGTTGGGCATTAAGTCTCAGCCAACGTCATGTCTAGTTTAGTGGATCCATGTCTGTGAAATGTTGTCTACTGTTTCTTGTCTATGTTAATTATAAATTAAAATCATTACAAAAAAATACATTTTGTTCGAGAGTGAGGTTGTCATCTCCAAGCCTGTGTGTGCCGTATTCAAGTGTGTGTGTGTGTGTGTCCGTATTTAAGTGTGTGTGTGTGTGTGTGTGTGTGTGTGTGTGTGTGTGTGTGTGTGTGTGTGTGTGTGTGTGTGTGTGTGTGTGTGTGTGTCAGTATTTAAGTGTGTGTGAGTCCCAGTCGAGGTCCAGCTGGTCTGCAGGTCTCTCCGCAGGGAACCCTCTTCTCTCCCTCCGTCCTGGAGAGGGATCTAACTCTGACACACACATGAATAAATGCAACTCGGTGACATTTTGAAATGCAAAAAAAAACAAAAGCAGAGGGATATATTTGAGTGGATCAGCTGGACCTTCCAAATTGGCCTTTTAATCTGCAGTATTTACATCTGTCATGTAAGGATGGTGGAATTATGTATGTTTTATTGTATGCAATAAAGGTTATGTAATTCACTTATCCATGTTTCATGAGTGAGAGTGGATCATGTATGAGGAATTAAATGATATACTGTACATGTATTGTTAGGTGCCTCCTAAGGAGAGGTAGGTGCAGGAGTCAGGAGCAGGAGAGCAAGGAATTCCAGTTTGCACAGTCGTTTATTATAAGTCCCAACCCACCAACAACAGGCGGGGAAAATCCCGAAACACGCGGACGAGAAACCTCTACTCCTAATAGAGTACCAACGGTACAACAACTGTGAGGAAAAAAAACCCGTGGCGCAAACACGCACCCCTAACAGAGCTAACACATCAAAATGATCCCACACAGACTAGCAGGCAGCGGAGGTTAATAAACCCACCGAAATTAACTAATCAGAGACAGGTGATAACAAAAACAGACAGACACAAACGACAAGGAAAAATGGATCGGTGGCAGCTATTAGGCCGGCGAAGACGACCGCCGAGCGCCGCCCGAACAGGGAGAGGATCCACCTGACATGTATAGACATTATGGACAGTATGTGAATAGAATATGTAGTATTTCTGAAGAATACATAGGATATAATAGCATATTGAATCCTTTCTGAATGCACTGTATATTTGGGCATTTTGTGACTTTCAAATGAGTATCAATTACTGGTGAACAGCATTCAAATGACTGAATCAGATATTCTGTGCAGTTGGATGCCATGACAACTAAAGACTAATTACACGTTTACAGTCTCTCCCCATTCATTGGT
Source organism: Salvelinus fontinalis (assembly GCF_029448725.1). Classification (NCBI taxonomy): domain Eukaryota; kingdom Metazoa; phylum Chordata; class Actinopteri; order Salmoniformes; family Salmonidae; genus Salvelinus; species Salvelinus fontinalis. Next base: position 11,279,451 of record NC_074665.1, read on the forward strand.
TATTCAACTCTGGTCCGTTTAATATGTAGGTAATAATATCAATGATTGTACTAAATCTATATGTGAAGTGGCATGTATTAAATGTCAGCCATGACACCATTAGTGAAAGACAGGCACCTTGTATCGATACTTACCCCCTCAGGAATGGTCTGTGAGAGAGGCATATCGATATTTAAGACTCTGTGTTGACTCTATCCTGAGGTACGGAGGTTATATAGGGGACACGGTAATGATTACCCAACAACACCAGCGGGCAAGCTTTACTACTAGAACTAAAGTAGCTGACAGATCTGATACTGCCAACACTGGTGGTTTTATTAATGACTGTAAGATATGAGGAAAATACAAGCATTGTCCATGTCCCTTTTCGTACTTTTCTTCCCCCTCAATGGGCCTTCTGACAATCTCACCATCTGCGTTGTCTGTTCCATCAGATGATGCCTCTCCAGGAGAACATGCAATGATTGTTGTTTTTCTTTAGAGATTATATATTTAATCTAGAAACAAGATTCGAATCTTTTATCAACTCCAGTGTGCACAGATCTTCCTTTCGTACAATGGTTCCTCGCAGATTTATCAGAAAAGATAGTATCACTCAGCATGTTACCAGGGAACTGATACAGTGAGTAAAACCATAGTTTCCCAGTGTTCTCCAGTGTTCAATCAACACTGATCATGTTCAATTTAAGACATTCCAGGACCGGATTTGGCCAGAGCGGATTAGGGATTAATATTAGTTTAATCTTTATATCTGTAAAATACTAAGACGTAAAAGGCATTTTTGTCGCATTTTCCAAAGAAAATGTTATTTATAACAAAACATGTACAACATATCAACAGTTGCCTCTGGGTAAGTCTCTGGGTAAGTCTCTGGGTAAGTCTCTGGGTAAGTCTCTGGGTAAGCCTCTGGGTAAGCCTCTGGGTAAGTCTCTGGGTAACTCTCTGGGTAAGTCTCTGGGTAAGTCTCTGGGTAAGTCGTGTACATATATCTAAGGATAACCACACAACAATTCCCGAATGCAGATGCTTCTAAAGATGAGGAAAATTTGTTTGGGGTGTGGGAAGAGTCTGGGCATGTTTAAACACAGATCACTTTTGTCAAAACGTTGACCAACCTTCAAGTTGCTGCTGTTGCTTTTCACCAAGCATCACTTGCATTGTGGGAGCCACTATTTGTCAACTAATTATTATGGTGTTTTTGTTTGACCCATGTGAACGTGGCCGAAGACCTGACTGAAACAGGAACCACCTTTGCTGTGATTCTAAAGACACAGAGAAACAAATGAAAGTGATATTTGAGACCTAGCTCTAACACACCTTATGTTTTTAGTTTGTGAGTGTTTTAATGTGATTAAGTTTATTTAGACATTTATACAGAATTTTATAGCAGCTATGTTGACACTGCCATGTTGATCTGAGCTTTACGGTTTGAAAACCACTACAGTGTCCGACTTTCAGCTGTTGCAGACACACCTCCCCTGACTCGACTCGCTGACTTTCATCTACAGTCGGCTTTGTTAGGCTTACTACCTGTATGGCAGTTCAAGACAACTGAATTTAGACTACCAAACGCCAAATGCCTATTTAGACCCAATCCCCATGTATTCAAAGTAAGTTACTAAATATAGTCCAGTTTGTAGCACTCTATGAAATGGCCTTTAAATTATGTGTAATTTAATGTAGTGAGCTTTGAAATGATTGATGTAGGTCCATTTTAATAACCTACTCTTGTCTTGGCACTCGCTCTCTAGCCAAAAGCTTGTAGATACAGTGTGGGTAGTATGTGTTGGCAGACTAGTCTACATGGTGAGATTATTATGGATAAAAGCGAGTCTTTTTATTTGTCAAATGGCGATCAAGCATCCAGACCCGGTTCCAGGATAAAGTGACTATGGGACACTTTGGGGTTCTTGCATTGGAATTATATTGAATTCTGCTTATATCACGCTATACCAATAGAAACATAAAATTCAAATGTAGAGACTGTTATTATTGAGTGTTTTTGAAGTGACAGGTTGGCGCGAAATCTCCGCTGCGCTGCGTCAACGTAAAATATAGGCCTACGAGCAGTCATAATGACAAAGATTCAGCAGGAGGCAGGCAGATAGCGGTGCCAATGAGTTTGGTATTTATTTACATAGAGCTGATGTTTCAAAGATGAAGATGACAGGCTATTTACAAATATATGTATTTACAAAATTCTGACTTCAAAGGGTCAGCATTCAAAGGAAAAAACTCTCCTCAGGGCAAATCTGTTTTAGACACCACAGGCGGTGTCACCAGGCTCAAATACAGCCTCCCCTTGAGTTACCCAAAAGTGAACTAACTACTAGAACATCCACAAACAGTCACATAAATACGTTTACCCAGAACCTATTATTGTCGCGTAAACCAGGTATACTGTTACTATTCGCGTGTGTTCACACAACATTAATGGCGAAACCAGACACACACTCTCCAAACAAAGACAATGAAGAAGTGACGAGTAAAGTGGTGTCGCCCAGTTTGTGAGCTCTCAAAACAACGTTTCCACTTGGAGAATGAGAATGGTATGAATGTATATTACATTTACTGAATAATCAACATAACCAAACATTCTAAATTAATGGGGTAATATGTTAGTTTCGGTACAATTTTACAAATGCTTACAGATTATTTGTTCTTTAGACATGGTGGGATCTTTTTGTGCCTGTAAAACGAATTACCCGAGAAATGGCGGTGGAAACGCCTTTATGCTCAACTATCGATATAATAACCATCATTTGGAAGTAACCTCCTCCTCTCACTACGACTCGAGGGAATAAATGCAGTTTATTAGGCTACAGATGATATAAATTATGATTAACTTCACAGTAGTGAAAGTACACGGTGAACTTCATGCACCTTTCCAATACATATCAAGGTTCTTACTCTGGTGACATGACGATCGATGTTTAACAAGTGTTGTGCCGAAAAGCTACCCCCTGCCAGAATCTATGTTTAATATAACAAACATACATGAATTATTAATTTCGGTTGCCTATCCTGACGTGAAGTTTGTTCTATAGAACGTATTTGACTCTGATGTGTGCCATAGAAAGTATTTGACTAGCCACAAAATTAAGGAAATTAAAAGGGGTTATTAAGGTGGGGCATTTCGGCAAAGCCATTTTCTTGCCGCTTGTTTCCTTTCGGGCAATAATACAGAGTAGGACCGGAAACATTTGACAGCGAATAGGAAGCTAACTAGCCGGCTAGCAGTCATGTCGAGCAAAAATATATTTCAGACAGAGTTATCCCACATTATGGGGTTATACGTTGAAACAACGGTTAGGGAGATGGGGAGAATCCTCGACGAGTGTGCTGCTGTTTTGGAGAATGAAGAGAATAGTTTACTGAAGAGAGAAATGGAGCGTGTGAACACAACCAACACGGTGAGTCCATCATTAGCCCTACTGCCGCCAGTATTATTATTATTCCTTACATCGTCTGTAATTTGTCACGACATCAGGAAGAACTATGCCGTCTAGGGGTCTCAGCGATAGAACATTATCAAACCAAAGATGATCCCCTTTCAACTGTGATCAAACATAACTGTTAGCGAGCTAACAAACGTGAAGCTATTTTTTTCAGATATTCTAGAAACGAGGCAGTGAGGTTATGTTGAATGGTCAGTGACGTTATCCGTATTTCAGTCAGTTGTTCTCAATCTTTCAGATACATTTTGCGTCATTCATGGAAGTGTTGAGTGAAGGCTTGATGGAGAAAATGTCACTGCTGATGATGGTGGACGAAACGGAGGTAATGGCTGTGGAGAACACTGGTGAGAGCTGCGGAGAAGATGGGCGCTTCAGTCGGGAACTAGCAACACAAAGAGTAGCAGTAAAGGGTGAGTAGCTTTTATTTAGATTTGTTTTATTGCTGGTTGTTCCCAGTACCCATTTCAAACATAACATTTTCATTTCCTGTGTAAATACAATAATATCATGACAGTGTTATTATAATTTTTTTCTACAATCAGATGGTTTATCTTACAGTTTTTTTTTTCTGCATATGCACAGCAACAACCAAGATGACCCTCTCTGTTACAGATGAGGTGTCTTCTTCTGAGTCTGACAATCCGGAGGAGGACCTTGACCTTGCCCCCCTGTCCTCACCTTCATCGGACGAGGAATGCCTAATTGAGGTTGATCCCAGTCAGCATGCTGACCCATCTGCATCAGACCCAGATAAACAAGGCCCAGCTAGGGATGGAGAAGATGTCCAATGTGGGGATTCAGCAGATGCCTCACACCAAGGACCCCTCACCTGTTTCCATTGTGGAAAATGTTTCAAGAAGAAAGGGTTTCTGACGAGACACATTCAGTCCCATACAGAACCCTACAGCTGTTCTCCACGTGGGAAAGGTTTTGATCTGGCCAAACGGCTTGAGGAACATTCCGTTAAACAACGCATAGAGAACACCTTCCGTTGTAACGACTGCAGTGCCGTGTTTCACCGTAAATGTACTTTGCAGTCCCACTTGAAGGGTCACCTAACGGAGGAAACGGTCACATGTACAGTTTGTGAAAGAAAGTTCCTAGGGAAAAAAAGACTGAAGTGGCACAAGTGCAATGGACGGAAAATATTAATCTGCTCATCCTGCCCAGAGATCTTAAAGACCAGAGAAGGGTTGTCTTATCATGAGGAGACACATTCAGGGGAGAGGAAATATAGCTGTGAAACATGCAGCAAAATGTTCTTAACCACTGTGTCCTTAAAAACCCATATGATGTCTCATAAAGAGAAGGATCACAGTTGTACTGTATGTAGCCAACGTTTCAGCCATGCACCTGCTCTCAGAAAGCATATGTTGGTCATCCATCCTGGAGAAATGCCTGAAAAACATTGCATCTGCAGTGTGTGTGGTAGATGTTTCGCCAAAAGGAACCATCTGTATAAACATATGAGGACACACAAGGAAGAGAGACCTTTTTCTTGCGACGTTTGTGGCAAGAAGTTTAATTCTTCCGGTAATCTCAGCAGACACAAGAGAACTCACACAGGCCAGAAATTGTATGGCTGTGACCTTTGTGATAAAAGCTTCACCCAGTCCGGAACCCTGAAGACGCATAAACTAAACACGCACACCGAAGGTGAAGAAAAGCCTTCTTTCAAGTGTGAGATTTGTGGGGATGTTTGTTCAAGTCGTTATGCTCTAAAGAATCATATGGTCACTCACACAGGGAAGAAACCGTTTCATTGTAGCGTTTGTGGGAAAGGTTTCTTTAGCAATCATCTTCTTAAAGTTCACGTTCACATTCACACAGGGGAGAAACCATTTGAGTGTGATCAATGTGGGAAGAGGTTCAACCAGAAAAGTCATCTGAAATATCACGAGCGTGTGCACACCGGTGTCAAAGCATTCGTGTGCGACGTCTGTGGGAAGGCCTATGCTAATAGACAGAATCTGAAGCTCCACAAGTGCAGCGCTTCTGCAAAATTGTAGTTCTTTCGCGCCACAGCTAATTAACCATTTTTATTTTTGAATGGACTCATTCGTTAATGTTCCTCCATGTGAAGTGAAAATAGAAAGGAAAATGATTTGTCGTTCCTGTTGTTATGACTGTGCTCCATTCTGTGTCCTAGCACCAGACAGACGGTGCAGTAGCTTGCTCTTTATCACAATGTCACCGTGGGTCACTGTGGATGTATTGATCCTGCTGATTCTAATAAGAGACCTTCATATTGTTGGAGTCTCTTATTGATTATTTTTGTTGTGTACTCATTATCAATCAATATTTCAGCTCAATTTCCCAATGTCATCCGGTCGGCGTGTGTTTTGTTCACTGAGGTTGTTATGAATTTAACTTTCTTAGGCTGATGTCTGTTTGCTTTGATATCAAGATGATATCAATGTTGTCCTGCTTAAATATACTTTTTTTGACAATCAACAGAGAAATCAGATGACAGCATTAGTGATTTTTACCACAGCATCATTGGTTAGGCTTTAGATCAAATGTGTTTATATAGCCCTTCTTGCATCAGCTGATATCTCTAAGTGCTGTACAGAAACCCAGCCTAAAACCCCAAACAGCAAGCAATGCAGGTGTAGAAGCACGGTGGGTTGGAAAAACTCCCTAGAAAGGCCAAAACCTAGGAAGAAACCTAGAGAGGAACCAGGCTATGAGGGGTGGCCAGTCCTCTTCTGGCTGTGCCGGGTGGAGATTATAACAGAACATGGCCAAGATGTTCAAATGTAAATACATTTCCAGCATGGTCAAATAATAATAATCACAGTAGTTGTCGAGGGTGCAACAAGTCAGCACCTCAAGAGTAAATGTCAGTTGGCCTTTCATAGCCGATCATTGAGAGTATCTCTACCGCTCCTACTGTCTCTAGAGGTCGACCGATTTATGATTTTTCAATACCGCTTTATGATTTTTCAATACCGATACCGATTACTGGAGGACCAAAAAAAGCCGATACCGATTAATCGGCCAATTATTATTATTATTTTTTTTTTTTTTTTGTAATAATGACAATTACAACAATACTGAATGAACACTTATTTTAACCTAATATAATACATCAATAAAAATCTATTTAGCCTCAAATAAATAATGAAACGTGTTCAATTTGGTTTAAATAATGCAAAAACAAAGTGTTGGAGAAGAAAGTAAAAGTGCAGTATGTGCCATGTAAAAAAGCTAACGTTTAAGTTCCTTGCTCAGAACATGAGAACATATGAAAGCTGGTGGTTCCTTTTAACATGAGACTTCAATATTCCCAAGTAAGTTGTTTTAGGTTGTAGTTATTATAGGAATTATAGGACTATTTCTCTCTATACAATTTGTATTTCATATACCTTTGACTATTGGATGTTCTTATAGGCACTTTAGTATTGCCAGTGTAACAGTATAGCTTCCGTCCCTCTCCTCGCTCCTACCTGGGCTCGAACGAGGAACACATCGACAACAGCCATCCTCGAAGCAGCGTTACCCATGCAGAGCAAGGGGAATAACTACTCCAAGTCTCAGAGCGAGTGACGTTTGAAACGCTATTAGCGCGCACCCTGCTAACTAGCTAGCCATTTCACATCGATTACACCAGCCTAATCTCGGGAGTTGATAGACTTGAAGTCATAAACAGTGCAATGCTTGAAGTACAGTGAAGAGCTGCTGGCAAAACACAAGAAAGTGCTGTTTGAATGAATGCTTACGAGCCTGCTGGTGTCTACCTTCGCTCAGTCAGACTGCTCTATCAAATATCAAATCATAGACTTAATTATAACATAATAACACACAGAAATACGAGCCTTTGGTCATTAATAAGGTCGAATCCGGAAACTATCATTTAGAGAAGAAAAAAACGTTTATTATTATCGCATATACCTTGATTCTGCATGCAATGAACGCAAGAGAAGTGACACAATTTCACCTGGTTAATATTGCCTGCTAACCTGGATTTCCTTTAGCTAAATATGCAGGTTTAAAAATATATACTTCTGTGTATTGATTTTAAGAAAGGCATTGATGTTTATGGTTAGGTACACGTTGGAGCAACGACTCCTTTTTCCGCGAATGTGCACCGCATCGATTATATGCAACGCAGGACACGCTAGATAAACTAGTAATATCATCAACCATGTGTAGTTAACTAGTGATTATAATTGATTGATTGATTGTTTTTTATAAGATAAGTTTAATGCTAGCTAGCAACTTACCTTGGCTTCTTACTGCATTCGCGTAACAGGCAGGCTCCTCGTGGAGTGCAATGAGAGGTAGGTGGTTAGAGCGTTGGACTAGTTAACTGTAAGGTTGCAAGATTGAATCCCCGAGCAGAATCTGTCATTCTGCCCCTGAACAAGGCAGTTAACCCACCGTTCCTAGGCAGTCATTGAAAATAAGAACGTGTTCTTAACTGACTTGCCTAGTTAAATAAAGGTGTAAAAAAAAAAAACGGCCAAAAATACAGATTTCCGATTGTTATGAAAACTTGAAATCGTCCCTTTGCCCTAATTAATCGGCCATTCCGATTAATCGGTCGACTTCTACTATGGACCCTGGTTGAAAAGCGGTGCACTATACAGGAAATAGGGTCCCACCTGTAAAGGGAAAGGAAAGGGGGAAACTGAAATTTGTCTTCCGTATTTAACCCAACCTCTCTGAATCAGAGAGGTAAGGGAGGGGGGGGCTGCCTTACTCGACATCCACGTCTTCAGCGCCCGGGGAACAGTAGGTTAACTGCCTTGCTCAGGGGCAGAATGACAGATTTTTACCTTGTCAGCTCTGGGATTCGATCCAGCGACCTTTCAGTTACTGGCCCAAAACTCGAACTACTAGGCTACCTGCCGCCCCTACACTTTAACTACTAGGCTACCTGCCGTCCCTACACTCTAACCACTAGTCTACCTGCCACAGTCCATGTGCTGTAGTGGGTTTGATTTCACTAGATACAATTTCATATCTTCCTATTGTGTCCTCCTTCTATGGGACCGGCTATATGTAGCTGCACAGAGGGAAATTATTAAAAACGAACTACTTTCTCAGACTCTCTGTGACACCGTTTCTATGAACGGAACACACAGAGGCTGCATTTTTCGGTGGTACCATTTGCTCCACCGAAGACATAAAAAATAGTGCAGCATAAATACTGGAGGCTGAGACAGGAGGGGTCAGGAGACACTGTGGCCCCATCCGATGATATCCCCGGACCAGGCCAAACAAGCAGGATATAACCCCACCCACTTTGCCAAAGCACAGCCCCCACACCACTAGAGGGATATTTTCAACCACCAACTTACCATCCTGAGACAAGGCCGAGTATAGCCCACAAAGATCTCCGCCACGGCACAACCCAAGGGAGGGCGCCAACCCAGACAGGAAGATCACGTCAGTGACTCAACCCACTCAAGTGACGCACCCCTCCTAGGGAAGGCATGAAAGAGCACCAGTAAGCCAGTGACTCAGCTCCTGTAATAGGGTTAGAGGCAGAGAATCGCAGTGGAGAGAGGGGAACCGGCCAGGCAGAGACAGCAAGGGCGGTTCGTTGCTCCAGAACCTTTCCGTTCACCTTCACACTCCTGGGCCAGACTACACTCAATCATATGACCCACTGAAGAGATGAGTCTTCAGTAATGACTTAAAGGTTGAGACAAAGTCTGAGTCTCTCACATGGGTAGGCAGACCATTCCATAAAAATGGAGCTCTATAGGAGAAAGCCCTGCCTCCAGCTGTTTGCTTAGAAATTCTAGGGACAATTAGGAGGCTTGCGTCTTGTGACCGTAGTGTACGTGTAGGTATGTACGGAAGGACCAAATCGGAAAGATAGGTAGGAGCAAGCCCATGTAATGCTTTGTAGGTTAGCAGTAAAACCTTGAAATCAGCCCTTGCCTTAACAGGAAGCCAGTGTAGGGAGGCTAGCACTGGAGTAATATGATCAAATTTTGGGGTTCTAGTCAGGATTCTAGCAGCCGTATTTAGCACTAACTGAAGTTTATTTAGTGCTTTATCCGGGTAGCCGGAAAGTAGAGCATTGCAGTAGTCTAACCTAGAAGTAACAAAAGTATGGATGCATTTTTCTGCATCATAGATAAAAGTATTCTGTATAAATAATGCATAAACCAATGACTCTGTATTCATTTATCCTCCAAGTCATACTGTATTATCTCTCTCAGCGTGCTATGAGTACAATGGGGTTCTATAAGATCTCTGGCAATATATTATACTGAACAAAAATCTAAATGCAATATGCCTCCCGGGTGGCGCAGTGGTCTAGGGCACTGCATCGCAGTGCTAGCTGCGCCACCAGAGTCTCTGGGTTCGCGCCCAGGCTCTGTCGCAGCCGGCCGCAACCGGGAGGTCCGTTGGGCGATGCACAATTGGCATAGCGTCGTCCGGGTTAGGGAGGGTTTGGCCGGTAGGGATATCCTTGTCTCAGTATGTAAAAAATGTAATAAAATGTATGTACTCTACTGTAAGTCGCTCTGGATAAGAGCGTCTGCTAAATGACTAAAATGTAAAAAAAAAAAAAATGTAAAGTGTTGGTCCCATGTTTCATGAGCTGAAATAAAAGATTCCAGAAATGTTCCATGTGCACAAAAAGCGTATTTCTCTCAAATTTTGTGCACACATTTGTTTACATCCCTGTTGGTGAGCATTTCTCCTTTGCCAAGATAATCCATCCACCTGACAGGTGTGTCATATCAAGAAGCTGATTAAACAGATGATTACACAGGTGCACTTTGTGCTGGGGACAATAAAAGGCCACTAAAATGTGCAATTTTGACACAACACAATGCCACAGATATCTCAAGTTTTGAGGGAGTGTGCAACTGACTGAATGCTGACTGCAAGAATGTCCACCAGAGATGTTACCAGAGAATTGACTGTTAATTTCTCTACCAGAAGCCGCCTCCAAATGTAATTTTAGAGAATTTGGCCAGCTGGCCTCACATTCGCAGACCACGTGTAAACTCGCCATCCCATGACCTCCACATCCTGGTTCTTCATCTGCGGGATCGTCTGAGACCAGCCACCCGGACAGCTGATGAAAATGTGGGTTTGCACAAACTGGAGAATTTCTGGACAACTGTCAGAAACCGTCTCAGGGAAGCTCATCTGCGTGCTCGTCGTCCTCACCAGGGTCTTGACCTGACTGTAGTTCGGCATCATGACCGACTTCAGTGGGAAAATGCTCACATTCGATGGTCACTGACACGCTGGAGAAGTGTGCTCTTCATGGATGAATCCCGGTTTCAACTGTACCGTGTGGGCGAATGGATTGCTGATGTCAACGTTGTGAACAGAACACCGCATGGTGGTGGTGGGGTTATGGTATGGGCAGGCGTAAGCTACGGACAACACACAATTGCATTTTATGTTGCAATGATTTGTACACAATTCGTGGAAGCTGAAAATGTCCCAGTTCTTCCATGGCCTCCATACTCAGGAGACATCTCACCCATTTGAACATGTTTGGGATGCTCTGGATCGACGTCTACCACAGCGTGTTCCAGGTCCAATATCCAGAAACTTTGAACAGCCATTGAAGAGGAGGTAGGACAACATTCCACAGGCCACAATCAACAGCCTGATTAGCTCAATGCGAAGGAGATGTGTTGCGCTGCATGATGCTAATGGTCACACCAGATACTGACTAGTTTTCTGATTTACGCCCCTACTCTTTTTTAAAGATACAGTATCTGTAACCAACAGATGCGTATCTGTATTCCAGTGGAGGCTGCTGAGGTGAGGACTGCTCATAATAATGGCTGAAACGGAGCAAATGTAAACCGTGTATTTGATATATTTGATATCATTCCTCTCTAGCCATTACCACTAGCCCGTCCTCCCTAATTAAGATGGCACCAACCTCCTGTGCTGTATTCCCAGTCATGTGATTAGGGACAGAGATTTGGGCCTAATTCATTTATTTCAATTGACTGATTTCCTTATATGAACTGCAACTCAGTAAAAATCTTTTACATTGTGGCACATTGCATTTATATTATTGAATAGAAGGGCCACTGAGCTGGGCAGCCTGGGGAATAGAAAGCCTTACAGCCTGTCTGGCTGCATAATGAGTTGTACGATCTGATTTGTCGAACCAGAAGGTCATCCTTAATAGGAACAAATATGATCAAATACAGACATCACCATGTCAAATCTGTAATAGCTACAAAAAACTAAAGTCCTTTTGTTGTCAGTAATCTACTGACCTACTAAGGTCTGCAGTAACTTACTGAGGTCTGCTCTGTTGTAGTCTTCAAGGCTGTGTTTTGATTCAGCAGTGCGGGACGTGGTGAGACTCAGCCCAAAGTACAGTTGACAGTTGACTGACTGGGCCTGTCATAACGGATACAGAGCATTCGGAAAGTATTCAGACCCCTTGACTTTTTCCACATTTACGTTACAGCCTTATTCTAAAATGTATTAAATAAAACAAATTCCTCAGTCTACACACAATACCCCATAATGACAAAGCAAAAACAGGTTTTTAGACATTTTGGAAAATGTATTAAAAATATAAAACTGAAATATCATATTTACATAAGTATTCAGACTCTTTACTCAGTACTTTGTTGAAGAACCTTTGGCAGCGATTACAGCCTGGAGTCTCCTTGGGTATGACGCTACAAGCTTGGCACACCTGTATTTGGGGAGTTTCTCCCATTCTTCTCTGAAGATCCTCTCAAGCTCTGTAAGGTTGGATGGGGAGCGTCGCTGAACAGCTATTTTCAGGTCTCTCCAGAGATATTAGATTGGGTTCAAGTCCGGGCTCTGGCTGGGCCACTCAAGGACATTCAGAGACTTGTCCCGAAGCCACTCCTGCATTGCCTTGGCTGTGTGCTTGTCTTGTTGTAAGGTGAACCTTCGCCCCAGTCTGAGGTTCTGAGTGCTCTGGAGCAGGTTTTCATGAAGGATCTCTCTGTACTTTGCGCCGTTCATCTTTCCCTCGATCCTGACTATTCTCCCAGTCTCTGCCGCTGAAAAACATCCCTACAGCATGATGCTGCCACCACCATGCTTCACCGTAGGGATGGTGCCACGTTTCCTCCAGACGTGACGGTTTCATCGAACCAGAGAATCTTGTTTCTCATGGTCTGAGAGTCCTTAAGGTGCCATTTTGGCAAACTCCAAGCAGGCTGTCATGTGCCTTTTACTGAGCTCTAGTACCCAGCTTACAAAATGAGGTCTTGATGATGTGTGTTTGCTGAGTATCAACACATGTACAACACGAAGGCTGCATCGCCTACTGACAGATTTGCAGTCCAATGACAGCGTCCCTTCTATTCAGAATAACCATTCCTGCCCACAGCATCATCAGAGGCTGACCGGTCAATCACACGCTAGGGTTTCCGACAGTGGGAACATGGCCGTTAACCCGTGCTCTTTTCATAACCAGTGATCCGAGACCTGTTAGTGGCTGCGTAAAGAGAGACCGACACACACACATGCAGAGACACACACACACAGGACCTGTTAGCACTTGTATAAAGGCAACCACTAACAGGCCATGGAGCAAGAACACAAAACTCCATACCACCAATCGGGCCTGCTTTTACCACATCCAGTCCCTAACTCCTACCTACCTACCTGGCTGCTACTCTGACTCTGTACACTCAATGGGCCATTTGTTCAGATTTAGCACTGGCTGTGGGTAAACTGATCCTAGATCTGTGCCCATTGGCAATTATACAATGTAGAAAATAGTAAAAATAAAGAAAAACCCTTGAGTGAGAAGGTGTGTCCAAACTTTTGACTGGTACTGTATATAGCAGATGTTATCGCAGGTGTAGTGAAGTGCTTGTGTTCCTAGCTCCAACAGTGCAGTAGTATCTAACAATTCACAACAATACACACACAACTCTAAAAGTAAAAGAATGGAAGTAAGACATATTATATTAGGACGAGCAATGTCGGAGTCCAGAGTGTGTGCGTGTGTGTGTGTGTGTGTGTGTGTGTGTGTGTGTGTGTGTGTGTGTGTGTGTGTGTGTGTGTGTGTGTATATATATATATATATATATATATATATATATATATATATATATATATATATATATACATATAAGAGATAGTCAGAGAGAGTGTGTGTATTTAGCCAGGACCGGGGACACAATATAACGTGACACCAGGTCATATTAAAGGTGAATCCAGAGGAGGAAACGCAGGGATTACCACCCATATCGCCACGCTCCCTAATCTAACCTAATCCACCTCAGTGGAGTTTCCTGAACAAACACAGGCAAGATAACAGATTTATCTGGGATAACAGACGTGTCGTGACCTCGTCTCCCCCTCCCTGAGCTCCTTGTAATCCTCTCTCTCACCAGGAGAGTAACATTCAACAAGACTAGCAGATGTGTTAGGACTCCCAGGAAATCAGGGCCGACATTTCAGCAGGTAGTAATCCTCCTCTAACTCTTAATGGAGATTAGTGAGCCCTGAGCTTGGAACAGACATCAACCTGCTTTCTACTGAGGCTGCATGGGGTCCCACTGTGTGTGGGTGCATGTGGTGAGGTAGGTCATGTGTATGTTGAATTGAAAATGATTCTATTCGTGAACCTAAAGAAAAGTGTTAGTCCTGACTGATACTGCTCTCATGTGTTGGTCAAACTAGTCTAATCCATCCACTATCACTAACCTAAAGAGGTTGGACTCTAGATTCTCTGCGTCTCTGGATCTCTTCACAGAAGTGCAGATCAGATAAGGTGATTAGTGAGGCTCTGCCTTACTGCAGCCTGGAGACTCCATGATAACCTGGCAAAGGGCCTTATGGCCGATTAGGGTCAGCCTAGCCAATTAGCCTCCAGTCTGTCTCTGAGAGCTGAAGGAGATGACGTGGAGAGACATGGATCCACTGGGCTGATAGGAAGGATGGCCATCTACTGGAAGAGACGATGACTTTATGAGGTCAGGGAGAAAGGTATATACTGAGCAAGGATGTAGGTAAGGAAGGATATAAGGAAGGATGTGAGGAAGGAGGGATTTAAGGAAAGTTGGAGAGATGTGAGTATGGAGGGATGTAAGGAAAGAAGGAAAGATGTGAGGAAGGAGGGATGGAAGGATATAAGGAAAGGATGTGAGGAACTACACTAGTTCTACACTACATGGCCAAAAGTACGTGGACACATGCTAGTCGAACATCTCATTCCAAAATCATGGGCATTAAAATGGAGTTGGTCCCCCCTTTTCTGCTATAACAGCCTCCACTCTCTGGGAAGGCTTTCCACTAGATATTGGAACATTGCTGCAGGGACCTGCTTCCGTTCATCCACAAGAGCATTAGTGAGGTCTGGCACTGACATTGGGCGATTAGGCCTGACTCGCAGTCGGCGTTCCAATTCATCCCAAAGATGTTCGATGGGGTTGAGGTCAGGGCTCTGTTTAGGCCAGTCAAGCTATTCCACACCGATTTCAACAAACCATTTCTTTATGGACCTCGCTTTTTGCACAGGGGCATTGTCATGCTGGAACAGGAAAGGGCCTTCTCCAAACTGTTGCCAATAAATTGGAAGCACAGAATCATCTAGAACACCATTGTATGCTGTAGCGTTAAGATTTCCCTTCACTGGGACTAAGGGGCCTAGGCCGAACCATGAAAAACAGCTCCAGACGATTATTCCTCCTCCACCCCTCCAGCCGACGCTTGGCATTGCTCATGGTGATCTTAGGCTTGTGTGAGGCTGCTCGGTCATGGAAACCCATTTCATGAAACTCCCGACGGACAGTTCTTGTGCACGGTAGTGGAACCCGTGAGTGTTGCAACCGAGGACAGACGATTTTTACGCGTTACGCCCTTTAGCTCTCAGCGGCCCTGTTCTGTGAGCTTGTGTGGCCTACCACTTCGCGGCCGAGCCGTTGTTGCTCCTAGACACTTAAGAGTTGACCGGGGCCACTCTAGCAGGTCAGAAATTTGACAAACTGACTTGTTGGAAAGGTGGTATTCTATGGCGGTGCCACTTTGAAAGTTACTGAGCTTTTCAGTACGGGCCATTCTACTGCCAATGTTTGTCTATGGAGATTGCATGGCTGTGTGCTCGATTTTATACACATGTCAAACGGGTGTGGCTGAAATAACCGAATCCACTCATTTGAATTGGTGTCCACATACTATTAGGGCTGAATGCAAACTCAAGTTACGGTTCGGCCCATAGTAACGAACAACTTTGATTCACTAAGAATATGATTGAATAAGCCAGCAAATGAGGAATGGCCCTTGGCTTTGTTCAAGCAAAAACATCCCAGTTGATTGTTGGACCGTGACCTGTATTTCCCTACAACACAATGAGACCACTACAGCGGATATGATTGGTTTGGAGAGGAATACACCTCCCTCATTATAAACCCCACCCATAAACACACAAGATGTGGCTGACAGATGACAGGATCTACAGGGTAACCATGGACACGTTTATGGCTAAAAGTACACACACCCTTCCCCCCACGGTGGCATAAGAAGAGCTTATCCTTTCCTTAAGTGTCTGGTTTTATCTGGTTTGCATCTCTTACCTCTCCACTTCACACCAGATTCATCTGGTGCACACACACACACACACACACACACACACACACACACACACACACACACACACACACACACACACACACACACACACACACACACACACACACACACACACACACACACACACACACACACACACACACACACCACACACACACACACACTGTGTTTGGCAAACTCTACTCTGAACCCTCTGTGAATCTCTGAAACTAATTCAGGTTAGGTGTAGCCTCCCCGCTGGCTGCTCCAGGGTGTGTCTCTGGTAAGAACAGCCTCCCCGCTGGCTGCTCCAGGGAGTGTCTCTGGTTAGAACAGCCTCCCCGCTGGCTGCTCCAGGGTGTGTCTCTGGTTAGAAAAGCCTCCCCGCTGGCTGCTCCAGTGAACAGCCTCCCCGCTGGCTGCTCCAGGGAACAGCCTCCCCGCTGGCTGCTCCAGGGTGTGTCTCTGGTTAGAAAAGCCTCCCCGCTGGCTGCTCCAGTGAACAGCCTCCCCGCTGGCTGCTCCAGTGAACAGCCTCCCCGCTGGCTGCTCCAGGGTGTCTCTCTGGTTACAACAGCCTCCGGTTATCCAGTCTGATGAACTCCAGGTCCATATTATTATATATAATTAGTTACCAGTCTGATGAACTCCAGGTCCGTATTATTATAGATAATTAGTTACCAGTCTGATGAACTCCAGGTCCATATTATTATAGATAATTAGTTACCAGTCTGATGAACTCCAGGTCCGTATTATTATAGATAATTAGTTACCTGTCTGATGAACTCCAGGTCCGTATTATTATAGATACTGAGTTACCTGTCTGATGAACTCCAGGTCCGTATTATTATAGATAATGAGTTACCAGTCTGATGAACTCCAGGTCCGTATTATTATAGATAATTAGTTACCTGTCTGATGAACTCCAGGTCCGTATTATTATAGATACTGAGTTACCAGTCTGATGAACTCCAGGTCCGTATTATTATAGATAATTAGTTACCAGTCTGATGAACTCCAGGTCCGTATTATTATAGATAATTAGTTACCAGTCTGATGAACTCCAGGTCCGTATTATTATAGATAATTAGTTACCAGTCTGATGAACTCCAGGTCCGTATTATTATAGATAATTAGTTACCAGTCTGATGAACTCCAGGTCCGTATTATTATAGATAATTAGTTACCAGTCTGATGAACTCCAGGTCCGTATTATTATAGATAATTAGTTACCAGTCTGATGAACTCCAGGTCCGTATTATTATAGATAATGAGTTACCAGTCTGATGAACTCCAGGTCCGTATTATTATAGAGACACTAATTAGTTACCAGACTGATGAACTCCAGGTCCATATTATTATAGATAATGAGTTACAGTCTGATGAACTCCAGGTCCGTATTATTATAGAGACAATAATTAGTTACCATTCTGAATGCTGATGCCGCCCTGTGATAAGCAGTGGCCACTTTGTCAAAGGCAGGGCATCAAAATATTTTGCTTGTCCATTCCAACCCGCGTCTTGCTTGGTGCTGTTGGAGAGACCCATCGCTGTGGCGCTCAACCAACGTTCTGTCAAAAAAATATCATTGGGCGTAAATCCTGTAGCAGAAAGAGTCTGTTGTATTTTCTCTAGCTGATCTGGAGATAAAATGGATGACAATATAATGAGACAGTCACTTTTTATATCGTGCAAGTTTCTCCGAACAAATAGCTTAACCTAAATGGTGCCCAATCAAATAAAAAATGTGCTGACATGTTAACAAACACATTATCCTAAAAACAGGACAGGTCAAAGTAAAATGGACAATATGGATGGACAATTAGGCTACGTACAAACTGCTTTCCAGGAGTGTCCTCCCGTGGGTTAAATGAATCATGATCAGTGGTTTCAAGTTTGTATCTATAAATGTTTGAAGAGCTGATCATTGCGAAAAAGAAAAGACTTCTGCATTTCCGGCTGTGTAAACACATTGATTCTCAGTGCAAATAGGCACAGAATAACTCCTGATAGAGTTGGGTAGCTGATATTCAGAGCTTAAATAGACAAATTGATTTGTCACAGGAATCAGGACTAATAAAGCAAATGCAAATGCCTGTTTTTACAAATGGTGGGCCACACCACATGTATGGGCATTCATAACATCCCATTGCAGGCAGGTCCGGTCCGGACCAAATCTGAACCAATCATAGACGTCTATAAATGACATATTTTCACCTTTCATTCAGAACAGAAAATGAACCTGATTTCAATGTCCGAAAATATGTATTTTCAACGTCAGGATAAAGATGTATTTTCAACGTTTGGAAAATGAACCTAACTTCAACATCTGGAAAATACGTATTTTAGACGTATTTTCAACATCATTTTGCTTACTTTGACTATTCTAGTTTTGTAAGGGTGGAAATGTTTTTTTTTGTCTTGCTTGTTGTGTCAGAACGGCCAGGACAGGCGATTTATGGCTGATTTAACATGAAATCATCAACCCTGTTGTGGTCAACCCTATTACTTTAACAGACACGTATTTTCTATTTTTATTTAACCTCTTGAGATGGGAAAACATGTTTTTTTATGATGTTGAACATGTGCTCTTTTTGACAGAAAGTTAAAATCAATTTTCTTAAAAAAAAATCTGTATTCACTTCTCAAAAGGCACCAAAATGGTGGAACGACCCACCTAGTTAATCTCTAATCCCATTAGAATAACCTCAGAGTCTCAGTGTGGCTCTCAGAGAGTGAGATAAATACAGTGACTGGAACTTGGAACTCAGAACTACTGATGGCTCCATGTCTGCGTTCCATAATGTCTCCATCCTCTGTCTGTAGGATCATAAATCACTGTGTCATACTCCAGCCCTGACCTCGGGGTCATTCTTTTATAGACGACCCCTTCGTCACGGAACAATCTGCTCCACATAACGGCTGCAGACAAAAGACACATAACCTGGATGCTGACCTCCTCGCCCCGCCCCGCCCCGCCCCGCCCCTCCCCTCCCCGCCCCTCCCCCCTCTCCTCTCCTCTCCTCTGCTCTGCTTTCGGCTCTCCTCTCCACTCCGCTCCTCTCCGCTCTACAGCACTCTCCTCTCTGCTCTCTACTCTGCTCTGACCTTGGTATCTCATCCGTGGAGGCAGGTCAAAACACATCAACAAGGAAACTGAGCATAAAATATCTCTGAATCAATTTGATCTGTAACTTGAATCTAAATGTATAACCTGTCTTCACTTCTTTTTGG
The DNA here is from genome assembly GCF_029448725.1 of Salvelinus fontinalis. Taxonomy (NCBI): domain Eukaryota; kingdom Metazoa; phylum Chordata; class Actinopteri; order Salmoniformes; family Salmonidae; genus Salvelinus; species Salvelinus fontinalis. The sequence continues at coordinate 11,298,656 of NC_074665.1, forward strand.
ATTCAGCGATGTTGTGTTGATCAGATGAAAAGTTGCAGTGATGAGGGGATATGATGGTGGTATTGAAATGTCGTGCTGGTGATTACGGTCTTATTTCAGGGTCAGTTGAGTGTTGCTAAGTGCTTTTATTGGCTAGATAGATGACAGCTTGCATCCGTGTGTGACATCATCATCATACATGATCAGAACTGTCAACAACAGTGTCCCTCTCTTCTCCAAATGTCCATAGCCAGAGATGAGCGGAGATTGTACCTGTTATTCACAGAAATATCAACACATTAAAGGAAGAACAAAAAGGTGGAACAAAAAAAAGGTACAGTAAAGTGTAAGGTTAGAAAAACACGTTTTATTCCCTACAGTAAATATCAGGAAAAAGTCTCTGTCCTACGTGTCTCTCTCTGGAAATGAAAGTGTCAGTGCGTCGGGACGAGGGTAGACTTTTCAATAAAGCCTTTTAGTAAGACAGGAAATAGGATTTCTGTCACTCCATCGGTTATTTGTTCTGCACTTTTACAGTCCAAGACAACGTACAACCTAATGACTTAGGTCACATCTGCTGTGGGCTGATGACTGGGATAAACCATGTGTAACATAAAGTGTGTGTGTGTCTGTGTGTGTGACAACCCTAACGACTCTCCAATGAGCTCTTAACCATACCTTCAGTCCAGCTGCCTTTATTTTACAACAATAAAACGTAATTGCCCGTACGTAGCTCCCTAACCTCCTGTAGCATCAGCACTGTTCCAGAGACCTGCTCAAACAGGATATTAAAGAACCCACATATGGCATCATATCAACATGTTTCGTTATAATCACAATAAGCTTTTGATTTATCACTCTGCACTGTGATTTCTGTTCTTCCAATAAAAACCCACGACCTTGTTGTCGTCATGGGAGCAGGTAGACTAGTGGTTAGAGGGTAGGTGCGGCAGGTATCCTAGTGGTTAGAGTGGAGGGGCGGCAGGTAGCCTAGTGGTTAGAGTGGAGGGGCGGCAGGTAGCCTAGTGGTTAGAGTGTAGGGACGGCAGGTAGCCTAGTGGTTAGAGTGTAGGGGCGGCAGGTAGCCTAGTGGTTAGAGTGGAGGGGCGGCAGGTAGCCTAGTGGTTAGAGTGTAGGGACGGCAGGTAGCCTAGTGGTTAGAGTGTAGGGACGGCAGGTAGCCTAGTGGTTAGAGGGTAGGTGCGGCAGGTAGCCTAGTGGTTAGAGTGGAGGGGCGGCAGGTAGCCTAGTGGTTAGAGTGTAGGGACGGCAGGTAGCAAAGTGGTTAGAGTGTTGGAGTGGCAGGTAGCCTAGTGGTTAGAGTGGAGGGGCGGCAGGTAGCCTAGTGGTTAGAGTGTAGGGACGGCAGGTAGCCTAGTGGTTAGAGGGTAGGTGCGGCAGGTAGCCTAGTGGTTAGAGTGGAGGGGCGGCAGGTAGCCTAGTGGTTAGAGTGTAGGGACGGCAGGTAGCCTAGTGGTTAGAGTGTAGGGACGGCAGGTAGCCTAGTGGTTAGAGGGTAGGTGCGGCAGGTAGCCTAGTGGTTAGAGTGGAGGGGCGGCAGGTAGCCTAGTGGTTAGAGTGTAGGGACGGCAGGTAGCCTAGTGGTTAGAGTGTTGGAGTGGCAGGTAGCCTAGTGGTTAGAGTGGAGGGGCGGCAGGTAGCCTAGTGGTTAGAGTGTAGGGACGGCAGGTAGCCTAGTGGTTAGAGTGTAGGGGCGGCAGGTAGCCTAGTGGTTAGAGTGTAGGGACGGCAGGTAGCCTAGTGGTTTGAGAGTAGGGACGGCAGGTAGCCTAGTGGTTAGAGTGTAGGGGCGGCAGGTAGCCTAGTGGTTAGAGTGTAGGGACGGCAGGTAGCCTAGTGGTTAGAGTGTAGGGACGGCAGGTAGGCTAGTGGTAGAGTGTAGGGACGGCAGGTAGCCTAGTGGTTAGAGTGTAGGGACGGCAGGTAGCCTAGTGGTTAGAGTGTAAGGACGGCAGGTAGGCTAGTGGTTAGAGTGTAGGGACGGCAGGTAGCCTAGTGGTTAGAGTGTAGAGAGACGGCAGGTAGCCTAGTGGTTAGAGTGTAGGGACGGCAGGTAGGCTAGTGGTTAGAGTGTAGGGGCGGCAGGTAGCCTAGTGGTTAGAGTGTAGGGACGGCAAGTAGCCTAGTGGTTAGAGTGTAGGGACGGCAGGTAGCCTAGTGGTTAGAGTGTAGGGACGGCAGGTAGCCTAGTGGTTAGAGTGTAGGGACGGCAGGTAGGCTAGTGGTTAGAGTGTAGAGACGGCAGGTAGCCTAGTGGTTAGAGCGTTGGACTTGTAACTGAAAGGTTGCTAGATTGAATCCCCGAGCTGACAAGGTATAAATCTGTCATTCTGCCCCTGAACAAGGCAGTTATCCCACTAGTTCCCTGAACAAGGCAGTTAACCCACTGGTTCCTAGGCCATCATTGTGAATAAGAATTTGTTCTTAACTTACTTGCCTAGTTAAATAAAAATTAAAAAATAGTTAAAATGTGATATGAGAGAATGTCTATGTTAATTTACCAGTACACTCCTGTTTCCTTGTTGACTGATTAATCTAAGGTTTTTAAATTGAACCTTTATTCTTTAGTGTCTCATGAGATTGGAGATTTGGTCGATAGGACTTGGGTGTCCATGCCAGGACATCAGAGGGTCAGAATCAGAAGGCTTTGGCCAATGCCAGTCACAGCAGCTGAATTAATACTAACCAATAAACTATTGATGTTCTCAGCCTTGTCCCAACTTATAAAGGGACTCACCACTATCAGGATGTGATAAACTCTGTCAAATTTGCCCTATATCCCATTTTGTAAACTAATGAGGTTTTGTGTGTTTTTGTGAATAAAACATGTAGACCGTAAACCCCAATGTGCTACTATATCATTAGGTAAATTACTTTTTTTTAATGAAATCCGTTGCTCTTACTATATTTGAGTAGCTACTTAAAGTTATGTTGTAGTCATCAATCAAACTGAGTCACTGTGACCCTGTAGGGCACCTGTCAAACTCATTCCACGGAGGGCCGAGTGTCTGAGGGGTTTTCTCTCCTCCCTTGTACTTGATTGATGAATTAAAGTCACTAATGAGTAAAGAACTCCCCTCATCTGATTCTCTAGGTGTTAATTTAAAGGAAAAACCAACGACCCGCAGACACTCGGCCGTCCGTGGAATGAGTTTGATTTCCCTGCTGCAGAGGGTCCAGATTTGAGTCACGCCCCTACTAAGCCACGCCTCCAACATAATGGTAGCGTTACCACTCATGGCGGCAGAGGCGGCGTTACCACTCATTTGTATGTGACAGAGACATGGTTGTTAAATTCATTAGTGAGTTCCTAGGCGAATGATAACATCATGATGAAACTCTTTATGACAATACCTTAAATATCTCATTTATCAAACGCTCTAATCTACGGTCATATTTTGAGGCCTAGTTTTACCCGAATACATTGGCCTGAAACTCGTGGTTTATAGACCACATCAGGCCGGCAAGTAGGGTTGCAAAACTCCAGTAACTTTGCAAAAATTCACAGATTTTCAAAAAATCCTGGTCGAAGGAATTCCAGGAATCTTCTAACCTAGATTTCAGGAAAACCTGGGAAATTTACCAGAATTTTGCAAATTCACCTGCAAGTCCCCGTTATGCAGGCTTGCAAAGTGATGTGTTGTTCCTAATGGAATCCAGCCAGAGTTCGTATATACAACAGTTGAACGTTTTCTTGACCTGTAACCTGCATTCCTAATGTTAGGAACAGTGTGAGGAGACTATCTAAGCCAGGGGTTCCCAAACCTTTTTAGCCCACGACCCCATTTTGATATCTGAATGTTCTCGTGACCACAACCATGTGAAAAAAAATGATGTAATTAACAGCAATGTTTACTTTTTTATTTGGGGCTTTGGTAGTCAACTGAAAAACATTCTAACATTATTTACAATTGTTTTCTCACATCACCATCACATACTTTTAATGTGGGGCTAATATATAATATATATAATATATATATAATAATATAATAATATATAATATAATAATATAAAATATATAATAATATAAAATATAAATAATTTGTTATAACTTTAAAAAATGGAGTTGGGGCTAATGTGACATAATGTATCTTATCTCACCACCACTAATGAGATGGGTGTGTTTGATGCATGTTGCGTCAGAGCTTCTCCAAGTCAGGGGGCGTGGTCGACAGTGCACACCTCATCTCTGCTGTCACATCCAACCTGGATGGATATTTGGTTTTAATGCAGACGAGAGCATTGAATCCAGCTTCACACAGATACGAGCTGGTGAAGGGTACCATGAGTTTTATGGTGCTTTCAAGACAACTGGAAACTCTGTATTTTGGAAATGTATTTACTCAATGTACATACAAAAACACACATATACTGTATATATAAAAATATAAATAATTTGTTATAACTTAAAAAAATGGAGTTGCTTTGAGTTCTCATTTAGTTCTGAATCAGTACCACATTAACCTTTTAATTAATAGTGAGTTATCCTTGACTTTGAGTTCAATTTACTAGAAGTATTTTAGTTAAAAATGTCTTGGGGTTTACAGTGTATAGTTTGCTGCAAGTTGAAATCATGAAATGGCTCTCTGAAGTGACAACCAAGTTAACTGTATAGGCTATGACATGTATTGCACAACTGGCTGTGAATAAACTAGAGAATAGGCCTACTTAAAACTCAAAATGCCAACAAAAACAATCAGTGGATAAATTATGACTTAATACATTCAAAGGGGTCATGATCTGTCGGATACGCGCAGCATAACCGCTCTCTCCTCTCCTCCGCGTGCACGCGCATCGAATTCATCTCCGTTTTCCAATAAAATCCGTTGGAATTAAACAATCAAAGACAGTTAAATGGGGAGTGCAGCGCACACTTTCCTGAATGACTGACGCTGGAGAGAGAGGGAGAGAAAGAGAGGCAGAGATGGAGAGAGAGAGAGGAAAGAGGGGAGAGATGGAGAGAGAGAGGGGAAGAGAGGGGGAGAGAGGGGGGAGAGGGAGAGAGAGGCAGAGATGGAGAGAGAGAGAGAAAAGAGGGGAGAGATGGAGAGAGAGAGGGGAAAGATGGAGAGAGAGAGGGAGAGAGGGGAGAGATGGAGAGAGAGAGGGAGAGAGAGGGGAAAGATGGAGAGAGAGAGGGAGAGAGGGAGAGAGAGGGGGGGGCGAGAGACGGACCCCATGACGCGCAGTCTCTGGAGACCCACGGAGGGAGACGGCGGGTAATCCCAGGGAGAAGGATCACTCCAGCCATGCGCCGCGGATATTAAAAGCTGTAGACTATACTACATGCCGGTGGGATCGACTAAGTCGGTGAATATTTGGACATAACCCAGGAATTGATCCCTTGACGCGCAGAATGAACCGCGAAAGGGAAAGATGGGACGCGGGCAATCCGGCGACTTTGTTGGAAATTTTGTGGAATCCACGTAGCGTCACTATGGAGCCTTTATTTTCTCTGAGCTGCTCAGAAAGCCTCCGTGTCTTCACAGAGGTGAAGGAAGTTAAGTGAGCTAAACTTGCAGTAGAATGGTCCTCCTCGGATGGGACTCTGAGGGAAGGCGATGGCAGCTTTTCACCACAGCAACCCAACGGACAGGGACATCAGGAGGGTTCTCCAAAAACTTCTAATCATGCTCTCTCTGGGAATAATCTGTGTCTCTCTTTTCTACTTCCTCGCGGGATGCTGCGAGTCGGACATAAGGGAAAACTCCATCTCCCACAGACCCGCCAGTGAGTTTCATTTATCAGGATGGTATCATGACAGAAACGGGACGTTGTATAAGGACGTTGTAATGGTACAGAATGAAGATGGATACCCAGTAGCCGGGGAGGGGAGCACCATAACGCCGGTTTTGGAGACGAATAACTCGGTTAAAGATTGGATGGCGATACGGCGGTTACCCCAAGCCCTCATTATAGGGGTAAAGAAGGGTGGCACGAGGGCTCTTTTGGAGTTTCTCAGGCTGCACCCAGACATCCGCGCGCTGGGCTCTGAACCGCACTTCTTTGACCGGCATTACGCACGAGGTTTGGACTGGTACAGGTACATATCATGGTTGTCACTAGTTACCACAGCCACAAAGTCATGAACCCCGCCCATTTATATAATTCAGTTTCTTAAAATTACGTTTTTAAAAATCCTAACCTTAACCTTAAATTATGACCAAAACCGAAATTTTAGTTTTCATAAAATCTTAAAATATAGCTAATTTTGACTTTGTGGCTGTGTTATCTAGTGGAAACTACATATCGTATGGACGTGTCTGTTTTTTATAGAATGGGAGTTGATATCCAATGAATTTTGGTTGAATGCATTTCAGTACATTTAACTGCATAGACATGGTTTCGCCTCAGCGCACCTGCACTTGTAAACCAGAAGGTTATTGTTTATTGCTTTATAATAATAATTTTTACAGAACAATTTGCATATACAGTGGCTTCAGAAAGTTTTCACAACTCTTGAGTTTTTCAACATGTTGTTGTCTTACATTTATTATTAAATGTAGATGTTTTGTCGATGGCCTAAAGATAATACCACATTATGTCAAAGTGGAATTATGTTTGTTTTTTGTCAATAAGTGTTCTGTTTGTTTTTGTCACCCCTTTGCTATGGAAAGCCTAAATTAGTTCAGCAGTAAAAATGTGATAAAGTCACATAATAAGTTGCATCACTTCCTGTTGAACGCGGAATGAGGAAGAACTCGGTTTGTTGTTTTGGAAAGTTTTGAAAGTCTATTGTCTGTTGGCATCAGTTGCTGGAACCACTACTATCTGTCCAGTGATTCTGCCGACCAATGCCAGGTCTGAGGAGCTGTTTGGCGTGGCAGCTAGCCTCGCTGCCTATCAAGCTATCAAGCCATTGTGGCTGGAACTGCGGATTGTTCCGGGCTTGTGGCTGTCTAGATCCCTGCTGTTTGTTGTTGTTGTTTTCAATGTTCCCTGTGACCTGCCCTGTCTGGACCTATGAGGAGTAACAGCGTAACCTACTGTTGTTACCATGACAAAGGCCAAAGCTGGCGGGGTTACCGTTGAGGACAGTGAAGGTGAAGGGTCTTTTAAATGAACACAAATAGTTCTTCAAGCAGTTGTCACAACAACAAGAAAATAGCTTCCAGTGTTTTGTCCAAATACTGGTGGAATCAAATGATAAAAGAATGGATGACCTGACCAGACCGGTCCAGGACCCGAAGAACAGTTTGTAGTTTTCCCAGGGTCAGCTTGATGAGTTTAAACAGGAGAATGGCAAAATGACAGCAATCGAATGGGGGGCAAATAATAATGGGCAAATGTTGCACAATCCAGGTGTGGAAAGCTCTTAGAGACTTACCCAGACGACTTGCACCTATAATCCCTGCCAAAGGTGCTTCCACAAATTAGTGACTCAGGGGTGTCAATACTTATGTAAATTAGATATTTCTTGTATTTCATTTTCAATACGTTTGCAAACATTTCTAAAAACATATTTTCACTTTGTCATTTTGGGGTATTGCTGCAACACAACAAAATGTGTAATAAATCAAGGGTAATAAATACTCTCTGAAGACACTGTACAACACCTGTACAACCTCTGTGCAGCCACTGTACAACCACTGTACAACCACTGTACAACCACTGTACAACCACTGTGCAGCCACTGTACAACCACTGTGCAGCCACTGTACAACCACTGTACAACCACTGTACAACCACTGTACAACCACTGTGCAGCCACTGTGCAACACCTGTACAACCACTGTACAACCACTGTACAACACCTGTACAACCACTGTACAACCACTGTACAACACCTGTACAACCACTGTACAACCACTGTACAACCACTGTACAACCACTGTGCAACCACTGTACAACCACTGTGCAACCACTGTACAACCACTGTACAACCACTGTACAACCACTGTACAACCACTGTACAACCACTGTGCAGCCACTGTACAACACCTGTACAACCACTGTACAACCATTGTACAACACCTGTACAACCACTGTACAACCACTGTGCAACCACTGTGCAGCCACTGTACAACACCTGTACAACCACTGTACGACACCTGTACAACCACTGTACAACCACTGTACAACCACTGTACAACCACTGTGCAGACACTGTACAACCACTGTGCAGACACTGTACAACCACTGTACAACCACTGTACAACCACTGTACAACCACTGTACAGCCACTGTACAGCCACAGTGCAGCATGCAACATGGAAAGATCTCGGGAATAATGTTTGTTGTTGTTGGCCTGTTCAAACATACCCGCTGCAAGCTGGTCTAGGTGACAGGCAGAGGGAGACACTGCCAGCTGGCCATGCTAATCTGAATGTGTGTGTGTGGGTGTGTGTGTTTGTGTCTATGTGTGTGTATGTCTACTTGTGTGTGTGTGTGTGTGTGTTTATTTGCAGGGAGGGTCTGGATGAGTTATCACAGAGCAATCATCTCTCCAGCTGAGGCCAGATGTTACCATAGTCAGCTCCTACTGATCCTAGAGACACACACACACACACACACACACACACACACACACACACACACACACACACACACACACACACACACACACACACACACACACACACACACACACACACACACACACACACACACACACACACAGCATTTACATTCCCCAACACAGGGTTAAAGTGTGTGTGCATGTAACATAAACTCTAACTACAAAACAGATTAAACATTGGATTAAAATCTCATCATCTAGGTTGGAGAGGTTGGGTGGAACTGAACGGTTGGTTTAGGATGCAGTGATGCACATTGGTGTAAAGTACTTGGAGAGGTTGGGTGGAACTGAACGGTTGGTTTAGGATGCAGTGATGCACATTGGTGTAAAGTACTTGGAGAGGTTGAGTGGAACTGAACGGTTGGTTTAGGATGCAGTGATGCACATTGGTGTAAAGTACTTGGAGAGGTTGGGTGGAACTGAACGGTTGGTTTAGGATGCAGTGATGCACATTGGTGTAAAGTACTTAAGTAAAAGTACTACTTTATAGTAGTTTTTTGGGGAAATCTGTACTTTACTATTTATATTTTTGACAACTTTTAGTTTTACTCCTCTACATCCCTATAGAAAATAATGTACTTTTTTACTGCATACATTTTCCCTGACACCCAAAAGTATTTGTTACATTATCAATACAATATCAATTGAATGCTCAGGCAAGATTATGGTCCAATTCACGTACCTATCAATGCATTGTCATCCCTACTGCCTCTGATTTGGCAGACTCATTAAATACAAATATTGAGTTCTTAAATTATGTCTGGGTGTTGGAGTGTGCCCGTCTGTCCGTTACAGTTGTATTTTTTTTTTACAATCGCTAGGACCCATTTCTCAATACTTAGGTCACTTTTTCAAAACTCTTCACACAGTTCTCTTAATCCAACTTTCAGCTTGGCACAGCAGTTCATTTCACATCCAAAATGCACTAAAACTACCAAAACACTTCATACATGTCTCAAATCAACTCATTCTTCCATAACACTAGCAAAGGTTGTCACCCAACAAGCACACTCTGTCACTCATAAAACAATGACCTACAAAACACTAACAACAGGCAGTGTTACACAATGTTTTATTTTGTAATATGTCGTTACAAAACAAGAATGACACCTCTCTACTGTTTAGAATTCACTGCAGTGTATGTGACAGGAATGAATCAGACATGATGCAATATGCTTCAATATGTTTGATGTCATTTTCTGGCGTTGAGTGATTCCAAAATACAATAATTTGTATATACACCTTCTACTGATACAGTTACAGTAGCAATGCTAGTCAACCCTGTCTTCTGCATTTGGCCACAGGTTCTCATCCACATTACATCTCATCTTGGTCAATACACCTAGGAAATAATATTTGGGCATTCCTCGTTCATCCCTGGCAATCTTCTGCAGATATGTCCAGGCATCCAGCATTCATTGCGTCCAGGAGGGACATTTAATCATGTGGATGGTGGTCATAAACCTTCCACCTCTATGAGGAACATAATTCCTCTATGGGGTTGAGGAATGGAGAGTAAGGAAGGAGGAAAAGTGACACCATCCTGGGATGGGCTGCATACCGCTCTGTGACGGCACGGGAGTGTGCATACCGCTCTGTGACGGCACGGGAGTGTGCATACCGCTCTGTGACGGCACGGGAGTGTGCATACCGCTCTGTGACAGCACGGGAGTGTGCATACCGCTCTGTGGTGGCACGGGAGTGTGCATACCGCTCTGTGACGGCACGGGAGTGTGCATACCGCTCTGTGACGGCACGGGAGTGTGCATACCGCTCTGTGACGGCACGGGAGTGTGCAGACCGCTCTGTGACGGCACGGGAGTGTGCATACCGCTCTGTGACGGCACGGGAGTGTGCATACCGCTCTGTGACGGCACGGGAGTGTGCATACCGCTCTGTGGCGGCACGGGAGTGTGCATACCGCTCTGTGACGGCACGGGAGTGTGCATACCGCTCTGTGACGGCACGGGAGTGTGCATACCGCTCTGTGGCGGCACGGGAGTGTGCATACCGCTCTGTGACGGCACGGGAGTGTGCATACCGCTCTGTGACGGCACGGGAGTGTGCATACCGCTCTGTGACGGCACGGGAGTGTGCATACCGCTCTGTGACTGCACGGGAGTGTGCATACCGCTCTGTGACGGCACGGGAGTGTGCATACCGCTCTGTGACGGCACGGGAGTGTGCATACCGCTCTGTGACGGCACGGGAGTGGTGAAATGCCACGTTGTTCCATACAATTACAAACGTCGGCCGATTTTGCCTCACTGCAACCCTTTCCTCACCTGGCACAACCTTTCCATAGAGGTCATCCAGGAATGGAATGAGACGCTGGGTGTTGTATGGCCCAATTAGCGGTTTGTGTAACAGCAATCCATCAGAGGATATTGCTGCACACATTGTGATGTTGGCACCCCTTTGGCCCGGGACATCCACTGTGGCTCTTTTCCCAATCACATTCCTTCATTCCTCGCCGCCGTGTTTTGGCCAAGTTGAAACCAGCCTCATCCACAAAGATGAATATGTGGGGTGTTTGCCTGGCTTCAATCTCCATGATTCTCTAAAATAAATCAACAAGGCAACATAAGAGTTAGGCTTTTACGGTCGTTTACATTATACCTGAAAACATGCCATTGTGTGTCTCTGCCCTGTTTGGTTTTGTTCAAAACCAGTTCTGTATTTTATAGTCCTCTTACCTGGACATATTAGTTCCTGAGTTGCTTGACTCGTTCAGAGTTCCTCTCAAAGGGGACAGTGTACAACTGCTTCATCCTGACTTGATGTTGTTTCAGGACTCTAAAAATAGTTGTTATGCTTACATTGTGAATATTTCCAAATGTAATGTTGTCTGCCAACACTCTGTCCTGAATTTCTGTGAGTTTTATGCCATTGTTTCTGATGACCATATCAACGATGGCAGTTTCCTGCACAGCAGTGAAAATCCTACCTCTCCCGCCTGTAGGAGGTAACCGTTGGGTCCTAAGCAGAAATACAAAAACAATTAGACACAAGTGGGTTTGGAGGCTTTGCTCAATTGACTTCTGTAATGTGCAGTTCAGTCAGATGCTGTTGCAGAATGCACATCTTACCTGTTGTTTTGCCAGACATTTCTCACAATAGATGCCACTGTTGAGCGTTGCAGATTTGACTGCACTCTCAGACCAGCTTCTCTCATTGATAGACCATGATTTATTACATGATCACTTATAGTGGCCCTCATCTCATCTGAGACTACAGCTCTTGATCTTCCTCTCATTCTTCTTCTACCACGCATACGTACTCCTCTCCCTCTCCCAGACACTCTTCTTCCTCTGTCAGCCACTTCTCTATCTCTGGCTGGGTCCATGTTTACATTACAGTACAGCATTATTCCTAAAATGTCTTTTGTATAGATGGTAATGAAATTGAAAGACTAACACCTGGGTAGGAGTTCAGCTACAATGGGAATCAGCTGTGGTTGGTCTAATTGTTTTGATAGTATTTCATTTTTTAGATGTGGAATATATTTCAATACGGTATTACTGTAGAAATGTAGCAAATTGCTGTCTTATTCAGTTATGTGTTATGTTAGGTTTTGAACTTAAGTTTAACAGTTTTGAAAAGAGTATGTAAACATGTGCCAATTGGCCTGTAGGTACATAGAGTTTTGTGTCTGAGTGAGAAAAGAGTTCATGAAAATTGAAAGATGTAGTCATTGAATGCATTTTGTGCCAAAGCAATGAAAAACGATCCACAGTTTAGCCACATAGGCTGCTGTTGTGTTCACTGTGTGAAGGGTTTTGAAAAAGTGACCTAAGTATTGAGAAATGGGTCCTAGCCATTGTAAAAAAATGTAATAAAACCATCTGGTTTACTTTAATATAAGGACTGTGGTGTATAGCATTTACTTCTGTTTTTACTGAAGTACGACAAATTAGTACTTTGTCCACCACTGTACTAAAGTACATTTAAAACCCGATACTTTTATACTTTTACTCAAGTAGTATTTTACTGGGTGACTTTCACTTTTACTTTAGTCATTTTCTATTAAGAATTCTTTACCTTTACTCAAGTATAACAATGTTGTACTTTTCTGCCACTGGTGATGCAGTATTGGTATTCTGTAACCTCTGACAGTGTGATTTAAGGGTTACAGGGTCAGTAGGTGAGATTGAAAGTTAGAGGTGTGTTTTCTGTGTTTTACCAACATGATATTGGTCACACACACGCATGGACGACGCACACACACCTCTTTCTCTCCCTTTCTCAGACACACACACACACGCACGCACGCACGCACGCACGCACGCACACACACACACACACACACACACACACACACACACACACACACACACACACACATGTCTCCATTGTGTGTGTGAGTGTGTGTGTGTCTCAGTGACGTCCCAGAGTGACAACAGATTGTCCTATCCCCAGGACCAGATGGGGCTCAGAGTGTCAGGCCACTTGACATCGCTGCCAGGCCTGGCAGGTTGACCCCTGACACCAGGTCAGTTTACGCTCACAGATAATGATGAGCTCCCAATTACACCACATAATTAACCATATATCATTACATCATCATATCTATCATTGGCTACAACTCAAGGAAAATATCAGTGTATGTTGACAGGCTCGAACCCGGATCTGTGTTCCTGTGAGGTCATAGGGTAACATTCTGTCCTGCTGCAGTGACATGTATTGATGCCACATGACTACAATGTAAATACAGTATATATACAGTGCATTCTGAAAGTATTCAGACCCATTGAGTTTTTCCACATTTTGTTACGTTACAGCCTTATTCTAAAATGGATTAAATTGTTTTCCCCCCTCTCAATCTACACACAATACCTGATAATGACAAAGCATTATTTCTAATAAATCTGCAAACATATCTTTAAACCTGTTTTCGCTTTGTCATTATGGGTTATTGTGTGTAGAGTGATGAGATAAAATGTGTATTTAATCAATTTTAGAATAAGGCTGTAACATATCAAAGTGTCAAAAGTCAAGGGGTCTGAACACTTTCTAAATTCACTGTGATCACTTAACAGAAATGACTAGGAATACTTACATGCATCTGTTGGTCACAGATACTTTTTGTTTTAATGTAGGAGCGTGGATCAGAAAACCAGTCAGTATCTGGTGTGAGCACCATCTGCCTCACGCAGCGTGACACATCTCCTGCACATAGAGTTGATCAGGTTGTTGATTGTGACCTGTGGAATGTTGTCCCACTCCTCTTCAATGGCTGTGCGAAGTTGCTGGACATTGGCGGACACTGGAACACGCTGTACACGTCGATCCAGAGCATCCCAAACGTGCTCAACGGGTGACATATCTGGTGAATACGCAGGACATGGAACAGTTGGAACATTTTCAGTTTCCAGGAAGTGTGTACAGATCCTTGCAACATGGAGCCGTGCATTATCATGCTGAAACATGAGGTGATGGTGGCGGATGAATGGCACAACATTGGGCCTCAGGATCTTGTCACGGTGTCTCCAAAGATTTGTTGTAACTCAACCAAGATAGACCACAGCCTGATGTTTCAAATGGGAACAAATGAGTCATAATGGGCAGAACAAGCAAGGAGGTGGGCAGAGCCAAGCATGAGCTGGCGAGATCCTATTGGTGCGTTCTAGCATTAATTTGCATATTTCTGTTAGAGAACGTCTACTCTGTGAGGTGCGCGTGCGTAATAACTCAGTTCGCCTTTGTACTCCTTCTAAATAACACACTTTAAAAAAAACTTTGGCAAAGGGTAAAGTCTTCAAAATGTAGTCCACTCTGTTCGTAACAGATTCTAGTTTTGGGAACAGAAAACTGTATTGAGATGTGTAATATTTGTGTTGTGGAGAAATGACCAGGCAGGAGACGGGAGTACAGTTAGTTTTCCTTTAGTCAAAACCTCTCGTGCTCTACAGTTCCCGGACACACTAGTGCCCATGTGCATTTCCTATTAGGTGTAGTAACGTAACACTGTCGTAATACATCACTGCTTAGTAACAGCATAGTAACTAATATAAACAGATGTAGATCCCAGATACTACACTCCTCCCCCATAGTGTTTAACTCCCAGAGAACAAGGTAAATATGTTAGGGAACTACTAATGCAATATCTGAACAATGCATTCTTAATATTTTCAACTACTGGGTTGAAGCAGACTTTTCAGAGCCCAGCACAAATCCAGGGGATTATTCTGCCCCGAAGATGGAGTTTGTGTCCTAATAACTAACCCAGGTAATGTCCTTTTTCTTTCCTTTTATCTAGGACATATTAAAATGTTTGTTTGTTTTACTGTCTGTTACCTTAAACAGCTCAACTCACAGGTCAAGCTTTTGAGGTGCCCTTCGCTGTCGAATAGGATATCTCCGCTCCTCCTGGGCTTCCGGTGGTGGGCCAGGTTCGGGTGGAAGGTCAGGCTCTGTCTCTCCCGTACGTCCACAGTCAGGAGAATAGTCCTGGGGGTCGTTATTGTTCTCTCGGCGTGTCTCTGCTGGGGCGTTGGACCGTAGCAGATGATCCACATGAACGTTGACCTGGCGATGACCAATTTGGACTTGGTAAGTCAAAGGTCCTTTGCGTTGCAAGATCACACCTGAGTTCCACAGGCTCTTGGGGTGTTTGAAATCACGTACCATCACCCTCTCTCCCTCTTTGAATTCTCTGACAGTCTTTGAGTGTCTGTCATGAGCTTTCTTCTGCTGTAGCTGGTGCTTTGCCACAGTGCTTGACAAGTCTGGTTTCAACAATGTCAGGCGGGTACGTGGTTGGCGTCTCAGAAACAGTTCAGCTGGTGTACATTCCGATACTGTGTGTGGTGTGTTACGGTAAGTAAACAGGAACCGGAGATGCCTTTGGTGGGTGGGCACAGACTGAACCTCGAGTCTAGTCCAGGCCTTCTTAAAGGTTTGCACGGCTCTCTCCGCTGCTCCGTTTGATGCCGGATGGTAAGGTGGTGACAGGATGTGCCTTACTCCATTGTTCTTGAGAAACATTTCAAAATCGTTTGACGTGAAAGGAGGGCCATTGTCCGATACGAGCTCCTTGACTAGTCCAAAGGATGCGAACAGGTGTCTGAGAAGATTGATGGTCTTCTCAGCTGTGGTCAGTTGAGTAGGGAACACTTTCATCCACTTGGAATTTACATCGACGACAACAAGGAAATGTTGCTTGTCAATCTCGGCGTAATCCACATGGATGCGTTCCCAAGGTGTCGCAGCCCAGGACCATGGATGAAGAGGTGCAGCAGCAGGCTTGTTGCGAACAGCTTCACAAGGTGAGCAGTGGCCTACATGCTGTTGAATGTCCTGGCCACCACAGATAACTGCGAGCGAGTGCTTTCATTCGAGTGATCCCTGGATGTCCCTCATGCAGGTCAGATAGCAGTCTCCTCTGGAATTTGTGAGGTACCACCACCCTTGATCCCCACAGAACACATCCTTGATCAGTGGACAACTGGTCTTTCTTGTCGATGAATGGACGAAGGTTATCGTCATTTACGAAGTTTGGCCAACCTCCTAATGTTAAGTCCAAGACTTTGGAAAGCACTGGATCTTTCCTTGTTTCCTCTGCTATGTCTGAAGCAGATATGGGCAGTTCGTCAATGAGAGAGATCTGGAAGACTGCTCTATCATCTTCACTGTCGGAGTCACTATTGCATGGTAGTCTTGATAGTGCATCTGCATTTGCGTGATCACTGGATCGTCTGTACTCAATCTAGTAGTCGTAGGCTAACAATATCAGAGCCCAACGTTGCATTCGAAGTGCAGCAAGGGTTGGTATAGCTGATTTTGGTCCAAGGATGGCCAACAGAGGCTTGCGATCTGTCAGCAGTTGGAACTTCCCTCCGTACAGGTATTTGTGAAACTTCTTCACTCCGAATATTATGCTCTGGGCTTCCTTCTCAATTTGAGCATAATTTTTCTCACTTGGTGACAGAGTCCATGATGCAAATGCAATAGGGTGTTCTTCACCTGACGATAGAACATGTGAGATGACGGCCCCCTACTCCGTATGGAGATGCATCACACGCGAGTCTCAGCTTCATCTCTGTGTTGTAGTGGGCAAGCCACTTGCTCTTTAGCAAACGCTGTTTGCAAGTCTTGAATGCTTCTTCGCATTGTGGGGACCAATTCCACTTTGTATCGGCCTGCAGCAGTTGGTGAAGCGGATGCAACAATGTGGACAAGTTTGCTACAAACTTTCCGTAATAGTTCAGGGGCCCCAAAAATGACCTCAGCTCTGAGATATTTGTGGGTGCTGGTGCGTTTACGATTGCTTCCACCTTGCTGTTGGTTGGGTGCAGGCCTTGTGCGTCAATCTTGTATCCGAGATACTCCACTGAGTCCTGGAGGAACTCACAATTGCTGCGTTTCATTCTCACTCCGTATTTCTCCAGTTTTGACATCACTTTGTCCAGCACTACAAGGTGCTCTCCAATGGTTGGTGCTGACACGAGGATGTCGTCCATGAAGCACACAACGTTGTCTATACCGTCCAAGATCTGATCCATTGTGTGTTGGAATATCGCTGGAGCTGTCGAGATTCCATAGGCCAAGCGATTGAATCTGAATAGCCCCTTGTGTGTATTGATGGTCAGATACTGTTCTGACTCCGGATCCAGCTTCAGTTGCTGATAAGCGAATGCCAGGTCCAGCTTACTGAAAACCTTCCCACCAGCTAGAGTGGCAAACAGATCTTCAGCGTTTGGTAGTGGATATTCCTCTGGTAGTATGCAGCGATTTACTGTGACCTTGTAGTCACCGCACATTCTGACGGTTTTGTCTTTCTTTGGGACTACAACAATTGGAGTGGCCCAGTCGCTCCTCGCTACTTTCGTGATTATGTTATTCTTCTGTAGGCGGTCCAGTTCCTTCTCTACTGCTTCCTTAAGAGCATAGGGAACTGGACGTGGTTTGTGAAAGATAGGCTTGGTTCCTTCTTGCACTCTGACTTTCGCTGTGAAGTCTTGTATTTCGCCGTAGCCATCTTTGAAAAGTTCTTTGTGCTTCTCCAGCATGTTAGTGAGTGTAGCCTGACTCACTGGTTTGTCCTTTCTCAGACTGAAGATTTCTCCCCAGTTCAACTTGATCTTTTGTAGCCAGTTTCTGCCTAGCAAGGCTGATTTTTTTCCTTTAACAATGACAAGCGGTAGCGTCCACTCCTTCCCCTCATACCGGACTGGTACCTGGATCTGCCCTAACACAGGAATAGTGTCACCAGTGTATGAAGAAAGGCGGATGGACGCTGGCTGAAGAGGGCACTCTTTCAGTTTTTCTTTGTAGAGTCTCTGGAACCAGAGATACAGACGCTCCGGTGTCCAGCTGCATTTTTACCGGTTTTCCCGCTAACTCCATGTTGAGATAGATTCCATCTTTTTGTTGTTGAGCTGTGTACACTGTGGACAGTTCCGATACTGTTTCAGTAGTACCTTCCTCTTCTTGTGCTGCGTCTGACACTTTGTGCGCTCTTGCTGTTCGTTTTGAGGCTTTACACACTCTCTGTAAATGTCCAACCTTTCCACAATTGTGGCACTTTACATTTTGGAATCGACATTCACTGTCCTGATGATTATCTCCCCCACATCTGTAGCAACTTGGCTTAGACCTTTGAGATGTGGGCTGCTTTGTTCTTGTGTAACCTTGAGGACTGAGAAAAGTGTGACTTTTGTGAGCCTTTTTCACCACGTGCATCACTGACCTTGTGAACACCTTTCTGACGTTCCGCATATCCCGATAGCTCAATAGTATCCCTGTGGGCAAGCTCGAGTCCATGTGTGATATCACAGGCTTTCCGAAAGGTCAGGTCCTTCTCTGACAGAAGCCTTCTGTGATATGCTTCACCTGTGAGACCACATACAAACTTGTCTCGAAGAGCATCATCAAGAAATTGTCCAAACTCACAAGTACTTGCCAGCCTTTTCAAAGCAAGGATGTAGTCAGCCACGGTTTCCCCTTGACTCTGGTGACGTTGGTAAAATCTGAAACGTTCTGCAATGACAATTGGCTTAGGCTTGAAATGCCTTGAAAGAGTTTCAGTCAGTTCTGCATAGTTCAACTCCACTGCTTTTATTGGTTCAATGAGACCTTTCAGCAATCCATACTCAGTGGGACCCAAAACACTGAGAAATACGTCTGCTTTCTTTTCATCTTTGATTTCATTTGCAGCCAGCCAACGCTCAAAACGCTCCAAATAGGAATCAAAATCCTCTTTTGTAGCCTCTGGTACTTGACCAATGGTTGCCATTTTCACAGTTAATTGTTCAGTTTCCTTATTCCTTGTATTCCTTCATTTTCATCTAATTCTTCACTTCAGAAGTTTCTGCAATTACTTCGTTCACTGCACTCATTTGTAATAATGTACATACCGTGTTACGTTCCTTCTTCCTTTTTTTTTATTTTCTTGATAATATTTCTCCACTGAGATCGCCTAATTTCAATGGGTTCAATTACAGTTTTTTTTATTTAACCACCAGAGGGCAGTGTCGCTATTCTGGACTCCAATAGTCTTGCTACTTGGCAGCTCCTGAACACTGTACCTGCTAGCAGTGCTTAGCGTTTTTTTACTGCCGAAAGAAAATAAAAAATAACTGACGAATTACGTAATTATTTCCATTTTTATCACTCACGCAATATTCTTCCCTTCAAGCAATGTCCGTTAAAGAAGTTTAATCACCTCGTCGCCACTGTAATATTTGTGTTGTGGAGAAATGACCAGGCAGGAGACGGGAGTACAGTTAGTTTTCGTTTAGTCAAAACCTCTCGTGCTCTACAGTTCCCGAAATGCATGTGCATTTCCTATTAGGTGTAGTAACGTAACACTGTCGTAATACATCACTGCTTAGTAACAGCATAGTAACTAATATAAACAGATGTAGATCCCAGATACTACAAGATCAAATGTTTCATCGATGAGAAAAATTAGCAGAATGTTGGCCAAAATCCGTCTGGTTCCATCTTCTCCCACTGCCGGCCACTGGGCTTCCTCTCGCCCATATTTGGTAGTGAGAGGAAACACCAAGTGGATGCTTCATATTTATACATCCGGTGAAATATCTCTCCTTGTTCTGTCTGTGGTATCTGTCCATTCAAATTGCCATTGATAAAAGTGTTTGTTGTCCGTAGCTTATGTCTGCTCATACCATAACCCAACCGCCACCTTGAAGCACTCTGTTCACAACGTTGATTTCAGAAAAATCGCTCACCCACTTGCCACACGACAGTTTAAACCGGGATTCATCCGTCAAGAGCACACTTCTCCAGCGTGCCAGTGGCCATCGAAGGTGAGCATTTGCCCACTGAAGTTGGTTACGACACCGAACTACAGTCAGATCAAGACCCTGGTGAGGACGAGCATATAGATGAGCTTCCCTGAGATGGTTTCTGACAGTTTGTGCAGAAATCCTTCAGTTGTGTAAACCAACAGTTTCATCAGCTGTCCGGGTGGCTGATCCCGCCTGTGAAGAAGCCAGATGTGGAGGTCCTGGGCTGGCGTGGTTACACATGGTCTGCGGATGTGAGGCCGGTTGGACGTACTGCCAAATTCTTTAAAACAACATTGGAGGCATATTATGGTAGAGAAATGAACTTTCAGTTCCCTGGCAACAGCTCTGGTGGACATTCCTGCAGTCAGCATGCCAATTGCACACTCCCTCAAAACAGGAGGCATTTGTGGCATTGTGTTGTGTGACAAAAATGCACATTTTAGAGTGGCCTTTTATTGTCGCCAGCACAAGGTGCACCTGTGTAATGATCATGCTGTTTAATCAGCTTCTTGATATGCCACACCTGTCAGGTGGATGGATTATCTTGACAAAGGTGAAATGCTCACTAACAAGGATGTAAACAAATTTGTGCACAAAATTAGAGAGAAATAAGCTTTTTTTTGTGCATATGGAACATTTCTGGGACCTTTTATTTCAGCTTATGAAACATGAAACACTTTACCTGTTGCGTTTAGATATATGTTTTGGTTCAGAGCTACAACTAGAGATCATGGATTGTATCGTTTTGTCTCATTTCTTGAACCAGTCATCAAATATGTTGCTGTATTTGTCTTTCGATATAGGAATTGTGTTTCTCTTACTGTATATCAATCTGTCTTTACAAATCCTGTGGTCAGTATCACAAGTATAGATGACCGTGTTGCAATCAATTTGTTGTTTACTAATAATTCAACATGGCAGCCATTCAGAGGTTTAGATAGGTAGTTCTGTTTAGATCCGGAGAAGAAAAGGCATCCCCGATGACGGATTCCAATTTAGTGGTCTTTACAGAGTCAGATGTCCTCACGTGGCTGTGGTTCATTTGTAATTCAGATTAACTCGTTAAAAGCAGCGTATCAATTTATACCAATGGATGCCCGGCTTGACGTTGCACATGTGCTCCTGTTTATTTACACAGGAATATAATTGCCGTGCAAATGGCTGAAGAACGGCTGCCAAAACATGTGATCTTCAGAAGGGGTGTGTTAGGTGAGATCACGTCTGACAGGAAAGGGAATCTAGTGGATTCTTTGAAAGCATGTTTTTTTTGAATGGGATAGTGAAACCTGGGCTAAGAGTAGGGGAGTCTGAATTCTGTTATGACATGTTAATAGTGTCTTAAAGGGGAAATACATGAGTGTCTCTTGATTACTGTGTGTGTGTGTGTGTGTGTGTGTGTGTGTGTGTGTGTGTGTGTGTGTGTGTGTGTGTGTGTGTGTGTGTGTGTGTGTGTGTGTGTGTGTTTGTGCTCCCACACATGTATATATCTATATTAAATCAGGTGTGGCCCATCCAGCCATCCCATCCCAGTACTGTACAGTGTGATCTGATCTCCATAAGGCCTAGACGACCGGGGTGATCTAGCCCTCATTAAGGCTCTCTCTGGGGGGTTGAGGAGGGGAGGCAGGGCGGTCTGGGCCCAGCTATGATGGATGTCTGCTGGAAGTGGACAGGGCAACGCTACAATGGATTGGAGCCTTAATGGTCCCCAGTGCAGTGAAATGGATGAGTGGGCGCTCAGTCTGACACACACACACACACACACACACACGAACGCACGCACGCACGCACGCACGCACGCACGCACGCACGCACACACACACACACACACACACACACACACACACACACACACACACACACGAATGCACACACTGTGTTGGTATCAATAAGAGAACATTTTCAATGTTTTGTCATTGACACATTGCTTCCTAATGTACTGTATACAGACTAAACAGATTTGGTAGTTGATGCCAGTTTATTCTGTCACATAAAAAAATGTCTTTATGTAGTTTTACTCCACCATCTCACATCTGTTCTAACACGCGCGCGCACGCACGCACGCACGCACGCACGCACGCACGCACGCACACACACACACACACACACACACACACACACACACACACACACACACACACACACACACACACACACAGCACGGGGGTGATGGGACTCCAGAGGCTTCCCCGAACCCCACCTGCTACCCTCGGCCCAGCTGAGACCCAGGCTCATCGTTCCCCCAACTCCCACACACTTTACCCCCCACTCCTCCAGGATCAATACCTATGGCTGCTTGGGCTTGTCCCAGTGGCCTAGGGGTGGGTGGGGGGGGGGGGGGGGGTATGGAGCTCCACAGAGAGATGGAGAGGGGGATGATTAAACATAGCTCTTCAAAGACAAAAACAAGCGAGAGGTTGTAAACATGCTAAATCTCTTTTTTCATCCAGAGCATCTACAAATGGATGCCACGATTACTGTAACAACAATAGACATGGGGATCTGGGTCTCTATGACAACAATAGACATGGGGAACTGGGTCTCTATGACAACAATAGACATGGGGAACCGGGTCTCTATGACAACAATAGACATGGGGAACTGGGTCTCTATGACAACAATAGACATGGGGAACTGGGTCTCTATGACAACAATAGACATGGGGAACTGGGTCTCTATGACAACAATAGACATGGGGAACTGGGTCTCTATGACAACAATAGACATGGGGAACTGGGTCTCTATGACAACAATAGACATGGGGAACTGGGTCTCTATGACAACAATAGACATGGGGAACGGGGTCTCTATGACAACAATAGACATGGGGAACTGGGTCTCTATGACAACAATAGACATGGGGAACTGGGTCTCTATGACAACAATATACATGGGGAACTGGGTCTCTATGACAACAATAGACATGGGGAACTGGGTCTCTATGACAACAATAGACATGGGGAACTGGGTCTCTGACAACAATAGAGAGCATACAGAGGACATGCTCTGTGGTAATGTTAAGGTATCGTAATGCTAAGGTCATGGAGTTCTGTTCCATTCTCACTCAATGGTCCTCTATGAAAGCAGCCTAATGGAAGCAGGATTGTACCAGTCGCTGTAGCGGTTCTCAAATATTTATTGTATACTCTACGTCAAGTGTCCTTTAGCACGGCTAGTTTTACGTCGATGTTACATTGGTGATGATAATTGTACAATTATTTACTTGATTCCGGGCAGCTTTTAGCGAAGCGTAGAAATGGATTGTTGACAATAAGTCTGTGGCTGTATCTCATTCTAACTCACAGATCTGGTGGTGTAGCTGCACTGTAGCAGGAAGTTTCAAGTTGCTAGTGACCATGAGGTTATGAGTTCAAATCCCATTTCAGGTTAAGTCCCAATTTTGTTCACAGTACAAAATTATACAAGATTTGACTGTAATTTATATCAGACTACAGCAGCATGCAGTCATTTTATAGAGAATAAACCTTCAAGTTGTTGTATATATTTCATTTATTTTTACAAAAACTTTAGGCAAAGTGCAGAAATGTATTCTTGGCAATAAATATATCCACTAACTTTCCCTTAGACCTGGTGGCTCAGCATGAGTTTTGGATAATTTGCACTCAAGAAGTTGTGAGTTAAAATCCCAAGGGAAATTGAGTACCAAGTAATCATTATGCTGTCAATTAACACCTTCATTTAGCTGTAAAAATACAGGAATGTTGTAGATGTACCGTATTTTCACCGCAACTAGACAAAGCGGGAACATTTTTCATCCTCATGTTGTCACATTCATTTCACATGAGATCGTATTTTCACGTGCTCACATGTTGTCACGCTATCACGTTAACTTCACATTAAATCACACGTGTTTTTCTCCTTAAGGGGTGTGTGTGTTAGGGGTTAGGGGTTAGGGAGAATAGGATTTTTAATGGTCAAATATGTTTACTACCCAAAAGGTCTTGACATTTTACAAAAATAAAGCTATGTGTGTGTGTGTGTGTGTCTGTCTAATCAAATTTTATTGGTCGCATACAAATAATAATAAATATAAATAATAAATATTAGCAGATGTTATTGCGTAATGCTTGTGTGTATATGTGTTTGTAGGTAGACTAAAGTATGTGGTATGTATGTGTGTGTGTGGTGTGTATGTGTGTGTGTGGTGTGTATGTGTGTGTGTGGTGTGTATGTGTGTGTGTGTGGTGTGGCCAGGTTGGGAGAATGGATCTATTGATAGAAGGTCATATTGCAGGAGGAGGGTGGTAGACTTTTCAGAGCTGAAACCTGATCCACAAGCATCCTGTCCTCTGTATGTTCCCACTATCCCTTCATCCATCCATCTCTCCATGTCTCCATGCCTCCATCCCTCCATGTCTCCATGCCTCCATCCCTCCATCTCTCCATCCCTCCATCTCTTCATCCCTCCATCTCTCCATCTCTCCATCCCTCCATCCCTTCATCCCTCCATCCCTCCATCTGTCTATCCCTCCATCTCTCCATCTCTCCATCCCTCCATCTCTCTATCCCTCCATCTCTCCATCTCTTCATCATCATCATCCTGTCCTGTCTCTGTCCCCCAACCATCTCCTCAAAAGGGATCCCATAATTCTTAGCGAAATATGACGCAGCACCCGGGGGGCAAAAAAACGGGTGTGGTCAGCGAGGTGTGTGGCAGCTGTACCTGGGTCTCCATGAGGTCTGGTGGGGCCCAGGAGTCATTGCTGCTAAATGAGGTCCATCTGTCGAGGTGATAGAATGTGGTGTGATGTTTATATAACCCTGTATGTGTGTGTGTGTGTGTGTGTGTGTGTGTGTGTGTGTGTGTGTGTGTGTGTGTGTGTGTGTGTGTGTGTGTGTGTGTGTGTGTGTGTGTTTGTGTGTGTGTGTGTGTGTGTGTGTGTGTGTGTGTGATTGTGTGTGTGAGTTTACAATCTGGCCTTAAATGGCCATGTACTCCTATAATCTCCACCTGGCACAGCCAGAAGAGGACTGGCCACCCATCAGAGCCTGGTTCCTCTCTAAGTTTCTTCCAAGGCTCCTGCCTGTCTAAGGAGTTTGGGTGCGTGTGTGAGTGTGTGTGAGTGAGTGAGTGAGTGAGTGAGTGAGTGAGTGAGTGTGTGTGTGTGTGCCATGTTTTCACACAAAACAAAACCCACGTTGCTAACTTTGGTTGATGTTGGACAGTATTTACCGTGAGTTTTTCAAATCGTGGTGATCAAAAATTTGAAACGGTAATACTAACCGTCTGGAATTTTACCGTGGTTTATCGTGAAACCGGTAGCCGTTTCATCCTTAGTCACCTTATTATCTAATGTCAAGTCAATAATATTAACTAAAGTAATGTCATAATCAACATAGCTACTAGAACTAACTTGTTAGTAAACCCGCTACAATCATGCAGTACAGTCAGAAGGCAGTTTAGCAGTTACAACGGCGGGCCCCGGTGGCAATATATTAATAAAAGCTTACCTTGACTTGGAAGAGTTTCAGTGTTGGATAGCCATAGCCAGCAACCTAACATAGCATCCCTCTCTGTTTGAGTCTGTTGTTTGAGTAGGCTAAACTAGCTAGCTGCATTCAGCTAGCAAAGTGAAAGTTATTTTTTTTAAATGCAACCAAATAGCTCTCTCTCTCTCTCTCTCTCTCTCTCTCTCTCTCTCTCTCTCTCTCTCTCTCTCTCTCTCTCTCTCTCTCTCTCTCTCTCTCTCTCTCTATCTCTCTCTTCTCGCTCTCTTCTCTCTCTCTCTCTCTCTCTCTCTCTCTCTCTTCTCTCTGTCTCTCTGTCTCTTCTCTCTCTCTCTCTTCTCTCTGTCTCTCTCTCTCTCTCTCTCTCTCTCTCTCTCTCTCTCTCTCTCTCTCTCTCTCTCTCTCTCTCTCTCTCTCTCTTTGTCTCTCTGTCTCTCTCTCTCTCTCTCTCTCCTCTCTCTCTCTCTCTCTGTCTCTCTGTCTCTCGCTCTCTCTCTCTCTCCTCTCTCTCTCTCTCTTGCTTCTCCTTCATTTTTGAAGAAATTCATTTATTAAAAACTGTTCAACTGTTGTCTTTTTTTCTCTTTGAGTCAACTACTCACCACATGTTATGCACTGCAGTGCTCGCTAGATGTATATTATGCTTTCATTACTAGATTCATTCTTTGATACTTTGATTGGGTGGACAACATGTCAGTTCATGCAGCAAGAGCTCTGATAGGTTGGAGAACATCCTCCGTAAGTTGTCATAATTACTGTGGAAGTCTATGGAAGGGGGTGAGAACAAAGAGTCTACTTGGTTTTGTATTGAAGTCAATGTACCCAGAGGAGGACGGAAGCTAGCTGTCCTCCAGCTACACCATGGTGCTACCCTACAGAGCGCTGTTGAGGCTACTGTAGACCTTCATTACAAAACAGTGTGTTTTAATCAATTATTTGGTGACATGTGAATATATATATAGTATAGTCAAAAATATTAACTTTTGAAATGTTTCAATATTTTTATTTTTATGAAATTCACTAAGAAAGATCGTCCTCCCCTTCCTCCTCTGAGGAGCCTCCACTGTGTGGGGTATAGAGATGAGGTAGTCATTCAAAAAATATTATTGCACACAGTGTGTCCAACTTATTATGTGAGTTGGACACACTCTGTGTGAGTTGGACACACACATCTTTACTCATGAACTTATTTAGGCTTGCCATAACAAAGGGGTTATAATTTTGAGTATTGGGTATCGTGTGTGTGTAGGCCAGTGACACAAAATCTCAATTTAATCCATTTTAAATTCAAGCTGTAACACAACAAAATGTGGAAAAAGTCAAGGGGTGTGAATACTCTTGAAGGCACTGTTCAACCACTGTACAACCTATAGCATATATAGATCTAGGAATAATATTGGTTGTTGTTGGCATAGCCAGACATACGCATGGCCAGCACATAGATATTTAGGTGACAGGCATGTTAATGACAGCCTCCATTACTGAAATTTACAGATGGCTTTAATACTCAAAAGTTACACCATTTAAACACTGAACATACTGTATCTATTTCTCTCTTTCTTTGATTCCTTTCTCTCCCTCCATCCCCCAGGAGTATGATGCCCAAGGCCTTGGATGGCCAGGTTGTCATGGAGAAGACACCGCGTTATTTTGTTACCGTGGAGACCCCGGGGCGTGTACACTCCATGTCGCGTGAGGTGAAGCTGATTGTGGTGGTCCGGGACCCTGTGACCCGGGCCATCTCTGACTACACCCAGATCATCTCCAAGACCCCCCACATCCCCACCTTCGAGACCCTCGCCTTCAAGAACCGCACCAATGGTCAGAATTATCGTGATACATTTTTATTTGTTTAGACCTATGAATAAAGGAATGAATGGATGGATGGATGAATGCATGAATGAATTAGTTAATTGATGAATGAATGACACAAAAACATAGTTTTTCCCTGATCAAATGCAGTACTCACACAAATACTCTATTCTTCAGTCCTGTCTTCAGTCCTGTCTTCAGGGTCTTAAACCAGTATCTTGTCTTGGTCTCAGGTGAGATCGACTCTCTGTGGAGCCCTCTATGGATCGGACTGTACGCCCAGCACCTGGAGCGTTGGCTGGCCTGGTTCCCCCGGGCCCAGATCCACCTGGTCAGTGGGGAGGGCCTCATCTCCGACCCAGCCGGAGAACTAGGAAAGGTCCAGGATTTTCTGGGCCTTCAGAGGATTGTGACGGACAAGCACTTCTACTTCAATAAGACTAAAGGTTTCCCCTGCCTGAAGAAACCGGAGGGCAGCAGCAAGCCCCACTGCCTGGGGAAGACTAAAGGCCGGACACACGCCCCCATCGACCCGGAAGTGATCCGGAGACTGAGGGAGTTCTATAGGCCGCACAACCAGCGGTTCTACCAGATGACTGGCCAGAACTTTGGATGGCAATGAGGACTCAGTAGGGATACCAAGGTAAAACATGCATCCAGAGTAACAAAGACACTCAGGCATGGTTCACAGGGACAGGGACAGACATGAATGCCATTTTGGACATGCAGGACAAATCTAATCAGACCAACTACAACCCACAGCATGTGCTCTCTGATTACAACCTCATTGATGCCTAAAACGAAAGAGTACACTTTCTACTCAAACAGGCATAAATCAT
Source organism: Salvelinus fontinalis (assembly GCF_029448725.1). Taxonomy (NCBI): domain Eukaryota; kingdom Metazoa; phylum Chordata; class Actinopteri; order Salmoniformes; family Salmonidae; genus Salvelinus; species Salvelinus fontinalis. The sequence goes on from NC_074665.1 coordinate 11,326,549, forward strand.
TCAAAATGTCATACTATTATCTACACCTCTATTTTCTATAATCAAGAAAATAGAAATTCGACATATGAGATTGTCTGACCACCGTGCTTACTACTGCCAACTTCAAATTTCAGAATCTCCTAAAATACCCACAAGATGGTGTTTCAACGTTTCATTGCCACAAAATCCTGCATTCTGTAAACAATTTGAAATTGAGATCAATTAATTCATAACGATCAATAAAAAAAAACAGTTCAAAGACCCCAGGATTCTATGGGATGCCATCATAGGTTTTTGCTAAAGATAATGCATTTGTTTATGGGTTGAATAAATCACAATCAAAGAAGATATCAGAATTTGAAATGTTGTTAACTTTTAGAGCATTCTAAACAAACACTATTTTCAGACCAAGTAACTATTAATCTATCCAAAGTCATGACAGAACTTCATTTATTGATAAGACAGAGTGCAGAACTTGCCATCCATCGAGTTAGATTCAACCATTACTTCCATGGTCCCATTCGTTGACTGGCTGTCAAGCTACGTAGTGATAAACAATTAGCTGATAAAGCGGCTATTGAATCTGAAACAGTGAAATTACTATCAGAACCCAAATGAATCAATCAAAGAGTCTCCCGCTTTTATAAATAACTGTACACCTCTGATTGGAAATCCACACCAAGTCCTTTATAAAAGAATTCCGACCTCTTCTCTCAACAGAGAAAGACACCTTGCTGCCCAAATCTCTCTCAATGAACTCAAAGGGGAGTTGGATAATCATGAATAAAGGCAAATCACCTGGATGGTTATTCCTCCTGAGGTCTATTTAACATTTTGGAAACTACTAGGTCCACTATTTCTCCAAATGTTTAATCCAACCCGTTCACAAGGGTTCATTTGGAAGAGATGTGGACACAGCACTAATTTCACTTTTATAAAAAAAAAAGGTAAGGCTGCCACCCATTGTTCTCACTATCGCCCCATATCTTCGATCTTCATACAGAGTAATGACATAGCCGCATACTGTTGATACAATGTAATGACATAGCCTCATACTGTTGATACAATGTAATGACATAGCCTCATACTGTTGATACGGAAGTGGCTCTGTGCTGGGATCTACATCCAATGTTTATAGACCTCTGGGTAGCGAGGGAGACAATGCAGAAAGACCAGCTCTATGCTAGTTACCTTTCAGTATCTAATAGATGTTCAACGAAAAAAAGAAAGTGGCATTGTTTGAAAACACCTGGCGTTCTTGTCTTAGATACACGGTGGCCCACCAGGAGTGAAGAACACAGCAACGGGATGTGTAGTCTGCAGTGTAGGCTGATGTGTAGTCTGCAGTGTAGGCTGATGTGTATTCTGCAGTGTAGGCTGATGTGTAGTCTGCAGTGTAGGCTGATGTGTAGTCTGCAGTGTAGGCTGATGTGTAGTCTGCAGTGTAGGCTGATGTGTGCTGTGTTAGCAACGTCCTGCAGATGAAATACCAAACAGAAACAAGATAGTTGTCTTACCATGCTTCATGCAGTTAGACATTAATTTTACTCCTCCTTTTTATACAACTTAGCTATTTCAGTCCGTGCTTAGGCTTCGAATAAAAATAGTTGTAGGCAATCAATACATAGTATACAGGAGGATGAATGATGTAGAAAGCAGTGAGAGGAAGCATGAGTAGCATCTTTAACAAGTGCTCAGATTTGACTGAGTGGTTTTGAATCGTTGCTTAATAAATAATGAATGTGCATAAGTGGATTAAGAGGAGTTCAACTGTATCGGCCCTTCCTGGGTAGAGGTTGCCCATAGGCACAGATCTAGCATCAGTTTAGGCAAGGAAACACTAAACTGACCTTAGGTCACTGGCTATGGGCATCTTCATCCTAACCTGGGTAGCCCACCATAGGAGGACAACCAAAATATAACAATGGATGAATCTGACACCTTAAACCAATATATTGGTATCAATGGGAACAGAAGCTTTTTTGGTTCCGACGGGCTGCTATAGAACCCGCCTCCTTTTTGGAAGTATTTGCACTAGTTTGAAAAACATAAAACAACAATTAAACTGATGTTGAAGCAAATGTCACATTGCATCATTGTACTGTCAAAAGATATTCTGACTCCCGTGTGGCTCAATTAGTATAGCATGGCACTTGCAACACCCAAGGTTGTGGGGTTGATTCCCGTGGGGGACCAGTAGGAAAAATGTATTCTCTCATTGCACAGATTGAAATGTAGATGAGGTTGATGAAATGAAGAGAGCTGTGCGAAGAAGAAAAGAGCATATTGAGTTGATTGATCTGTGAGCAATAAGGCAGACGACCATAGTGACAGAAATGTGTTAACATTGCCCTCCAATGGCCATTAGAGGAACTGCACAATCATCAAATCCCCAACACTGTTGGTTCCCCTCGTGTTTATCTGCATACCCTGATCTGAAAAATACATCATAATAATCAAATGAAAATGTTTGTTATGAGTTATATAGGCGTTTAGACTTTGTATAAAAATGTCTAATTTTATTTCTGTTATCAACACTGAACCTTATTAGTACGTAACAATATAAAGAATTATATTTGGCAATAAACAAGTTACTATAAACAACTCACTTTATGTTTCATAATTTGCCCCAGTATCTTTGATATAAAATTATTAATATTCTGTACAACTTAACATATAACTCCTATCATTTAAGTTACTCATTGCAATTAATCACACACAGAAAGTTACCAAAATAGCACTAAAGACATGAAAATAAATATCTGACACCAACACACACAAAGGAGCATAACCATATGTAGCTTGAAACTTATTGGAAACGCACGAAGAAGAAGAAATTAAACTTGGCTGGAAAAATGTAAATACTTTTTAAAAGAGTCACTTATTTCAACAGTTAAATTAAATAAATGAATTTGAGTGTTAATAAATACATTTAAAAAACGCAATATACTGTACATTATTTACACAAATCCATCATCACAATGAACTTTAAGCCAGGTATTTATACTAACTATGAAAGTATAAATCCTACGTATCTTAAATACTGTTTTGAAATACATTTCTTTGATGCTGGTTCATTCAACTTGAAGTCTATAATGGATACAATTCTAGGACATTTACAGCTGTAGTCTTCCGTATTTCACTACAATTGTCAAGTAAACCTTTTAAATTCCTATAAATTATCATAAAAGCAATACATCTCAGTGCACATGGAAAGAAAGAGCAGGAAATCACAACGGTTCCGGCCGTTTGCACAGAAACGAGCCACGTAACGGAATCTCCTGTGTCTCGTCAGAGACACGACAATAGGAATAGAACATTTGTAACTTTGTAACAGCGAGTCTCCCTCTCAGCACATCTGCAGGCTGTTTGAAGTTGATCACAATACAGCAGCTGGAATCAAAGGCACTCAGCATGGCCTGGCAATTATCTCCACCCTCATCCTTTATCTATCAGTGCCTTCAGAAAATATTCACAATATTTTCCACATTTTGTTGTGTTACAGCCTGAATTTAAAATGGATTAAATTGAGATTTGTTTTGTCACTGGCCTACACATAATACTCCATAATGTCAAAGTGGAATTATGTTTTTTGAAATGTTTACAAATTAATAAAAAATTAAAAGCTGAAATGTCTTGAGTCAATAAGTATTCAACCCATTTGTTATGTCACACCTAAATAAGTTCAGGAGTAAACATTTGCTTAACAAGTTTAACAAGTCACATAATAAGTTGCATGGACTCTGTATGCAATTATAGTGTTTAACATAATTTTTGAATGACTACCTCATCTCTGTACCCCACAATTATCTGTAAGGTCGAGCAGTGAATTTCAGACACAGATTCAACCACAAAGACCAGGGGTTGTTTCTAATGCTTTGTAAAAAAGGGCACCTATTGGTAGATGGGTAAAAATAAAAAAAGCAGTAATTGAATATCCCTTTGAGCATGGTTTTTGTTATTAATTACACTCTGGATGGTGTATCAATACACCCAGTCTCTACAAAGATACAGGTGTCCTTCCTAACTCAGTTGCCAGAGAGGAAGGAAACCGCTCAGGGATTTCACCATGAGGCCAATGGTGACTTTAAAACAGTTACAGAGGTTAATGGCTGTGATAGAAGAATACAGAATAAACAATATTGTAGTTACTCCACAGTACTAACCTCATTGACATAGTGAAAAAGAGGAAGACAGTTTGCAACAACGCACTAAAATAATACCACAATAAAATGTGCAATTCAATTAACTTTTAGTCCTGAATACAAAGTGTTATATTTTGGGGCAAATCCAATACAACACATTACTGAGTACCACTCTCCATATTTTCTAGCATAGTGGTGACAGCATCATGTTGTGAGTATGGTTCTAATCGTTAAGGACTGGGGGAGTTTTTCAGGATAAAACATAAACGGAATGGAGCTAAGCACAGACAACATCCTGGAGGAAAACCTGCTTCAGTCTGCTTTCCACCTGACACTGGGTGGTGAATTCACCTTTCAACAGGATAATAACCTAAAACACAAGGCCAAATCTACACTGGAGCTGCTTACCAAGAATACAGTCAATGTTCCTGAGAAGCTGAGTTACAGTTTTGACTTAAATCTACTTGCAAATCTATGGCAAGACCTGAAAATGGTTGTCTAGCAACAATCAACAACCAACTTGACAGAGCTGGGTAAATGTTGAACAATCCAGGTGTGGAAAGCTCTTAGAAACTTACCCAGAAAGACTCACAGCTGTAATCATTGCTAAAGGTGCTTCTACAAAGTATTGACTCAGGGGTGTGAATACTGTTTCATTTTCAATACATTTGCCAACATTTTTAAAAACATGTTTTCACTTTGTCATTATAGGGTATATTGTGTGTAGATGGGTGAGGGGAAAAAATATTGAATCTATGTTGAATTCAGGCTGTAACACACCAAAATGTGGAATAAGTCAAAGGGTGTGAATATTTTCTAAAAGCACACTTTCCGAATTGATCAATTTTGACCCTTAATCATCCTCTATCCATCCCTCCTCTATCCGTCTCTCCTCTCTGCCTTTCCATTTCCAAAGCCGTGGGAATTAGGGGTGCTGAGGTTGCTTCAGAAACCCCTGAAAATAAATAAAATGATTTACTTCGTCCATTTCTATGCTTTATTACTGTATTGTCTGTCTGTCTGTCTGTCTGTCTGTCTGTCTGTCTGTCTGTCTGTCTGTCTGTCTGTCTCTCTCTCTATATATATATATACATATATCTCTCTCTCATCCTCTACACATCTCTACTTCAGCTTGGAACGTCAGGGGAACTTGGAGTTGGATCTTCTCTAACATGAAGTCACTGTTGCTAATGCAATTTGGTTTGTAAACTGGGTGCGTGTCGGAAATCATTCCAGAAGAGAGGAAATGTCTCTGTGCCATTCTATTGAAGTATATCAAAGCTGTGTCTCAATGTGGCATCAGCTCAACAGTGTTTCCACAGAGGTATGCTGTAGGAAAATATCTCTCTCTCTTAGTGTTATGTCCTCAGTAGAAAAGGAAAATGAGGAATTTTAAACATAAAATTCACGCTCACACACATACACACACACACACAGACACACAAAAGCACAGCTTCAGCAAACCAATGCATACATGTAATACAGCAACAAATAAACCCTTAAACGTAGTTACTAGATAGTAAATAAAGGAAAACAGAGACTGAAGCCCATATTGAAGTGTTGTCAGGACAGGAGCACCCTGAACAGTAAGAGCACATCACTGAGCCAAGCGGCAGTGGAGGGGGGTTGCAGGAGGTACCCCAAACAAGAGGTGGAATATATTGTCTCTGGTGGGATACTGTCCTGGTTTGGAAAGAACTGTGCGTGTGCGTGTGTGTGCGTGTGTGTGTGTGTATGTGTGTGTATGTGTGTGTATTTGTGTGTTCCTTGGTCAGGAGGAGGTACCCCAAACAAGAGGTGAAATATATTGTCTCTGGTGGGATACTGTCTTGGTTTGGAAAGAACTGTGTGTGTGTGTGTGTGTGTGTGTGTGTGTGTGTGTGTGTGTGTGTGTGTGTGTGTGTGTGTGTGTGTGTGTGTTTGCGTGTGTATGTGTGTGTATTTGTGTGTTCCTTGGTCAGTCCCCTAGTCCTCTCTCAGAAGTACTCCTCTCTTATCGGATCTGGCAGATCATTCAAGTCCAGGAACACTGACGCGTTGGACAGCTTCCTGCCATTACTGGAGAGATCCAGTAGTTCCTCTGCCGTGTTGGGCACCGAGCTGATGTACATGTCCCACACTTGCTCCACATGACCCCCGTGTCCAACGTGTCCCACTCCAACCCCAACCCCCGGTCCAGAGTCCAGCTCAAGTAGCTTCTGCTTGATCTTCAGGTTCTTCTGGACGTTCCTGCGCTTGTGTTTGAACTCCAGGATGGTCTTGGTGTAGCGGTTGATGATGGTGACCGAGGACGCCATGCAGGCTGTGAACGAGCTCCACGCCAGGCTAGAGAAGAAGAAGGAAGGAAATGGTAGACACAGAGTGAATAAAGAAAATGTGTAACAAATTCTGAAAAAAAAAATATCTATGAGGAGTATGGTCTTCCATCCTGAGGTGACGGACCCCCCCCCACCCACCCACCTCATACAGCGTATAGAGCATAGAATCTCTGTGTGTGTGTGTGTGTGTGTGTGTGTGTGTGTGTGTGTGTGTGTGTGTGTGTGTGTGTGTGTGTGTGTGTGTGTGTGTGTGTGCATGTGTGTGTGTGTATGTGTGTGTGTGTGTGTGTGTGTTTAACTACTGTACATTTGTGGGTACCAGAAGAATAGTAAACAAGAATAGTAAACAAATAAAAAGTTGACCAACTGAGGACATTTTGTTAGGCCCCACGAGGTCAAATGCTGTTTCTAGGGGGTTTAGGGCTAAGGTTAGAATTAGTGTTTAGGGTTAGGAGCTAGGATTAGTTTTAGGGTTAGGAGCTAGTGTTAGGTTTATGGTTAGGTTTAGGAGCTAGGGTAAGTTTAGGGTTAAGGTTAGGTTTTGGGGTTAATGTTACGGTTAAGGTTTTGTGAATTTTGTATCCCCTCAAGTTTAGCTGTACAAGACCGTGTGTGTGTGTGTGTGTGTGTGTGTGTGTGTGTGTGTGTGTGTGTGTGTGTGTGTGTGTGTGTGTGTGTGTGTGTGTGTGTGTGTGTGTGTGTGTGTACTTACATGTATGACCAGCTGTAGTCCCATGACTGAGGCTTCCAGTCCTCTGGCCCCAGACTGACTGTCAGCTGAAAGGCTGTGGTGAACATCATGTGGGCCACCATGCCAAGCAGACCTGGAATGTCAAGAGAAGTTAAACGAGTCTAGTGCTGTAGAAAGGAGCATTATAGACAAGTGGGTGAGTTCTATTTTCCACCACAGGGTGACAGTGTTGAGCTATAATGTCACGATAACCACTGTAGTCCTCCACACCTACAGGGTGTGCTGCCATTTCTTCCATCCCACATTCACCTACACTAATCTTTAATCTAATCCCTAATCTTAATCCTAAACTTCTTGATGATGAGATGATTTGTTGAATCCTTTGTGTTAGTGCTGGACTGGAACAAAAGCCTGCTCCCTCTGTAGCAGTTTTCCTAGACAAGGAAACCACTGAAAACAGCACTGAGCTAAACTGAGAAGAAGAGTTATGCCAGCGTAGGGGACTGGACTCAGCTGGACTATTGGCTAACTTGCAGCTGTTTTTCTGCACTCTTTCTGTCTCTCTGCCAATACCTTAAATCTCTCCCTCTTTGCCAAATTCTCTCATTCTCCCCCCTCTCTGACAATCATCCCAGTAATAAAAACGAAGTTGAAAATACTTAAACTCAGAAAAATGTCAACTGCGTTTATTTACATGTGTAAATATTTGTATGAACATAACAAGATTGAACAACTGAGACATAAACTGAACAAATTCCACAGACATGTGACTAACAGAAATTGAATAATGTGTCCCTGAACAAAGGGAGGGTCAAAATCAAAAGAAACAGTCAGTATCTGGTGTGGCCACCAGCTGCATAAAGTACTGCAGTGCATCTCGTCCTCATGGACTGCACCAGATTTGGCAGTTCTTGCTGTGAGATGTTACCCCACTCTTCCAGCAAGGCACCTGCAAGTTCCCCGACACTTCTGGGGGGAATGGCCCTAGCCCTCACCCTCCGATCCAACAGGTCCCAGACATGCTCAATGGGATTGAGATCCAGGCTCTTCACTGGCCATGGCAGAACACTGACATTCCTGTCTTGCAGGAAATCACGCACAGAATGAGCAGTATGGCTGGTGGCATTGTCATGCTGGAGGGTCATGTCAGGATGAGCCTGCAGGAAGGATACCACATGAGGATGTCTTCCCTGTAACGCACAGCGTTGAGATTGCCTGCAATGACAACAAGCTCAGTCCGATGATGCTGAGACACACCGCCCCAGACCATGACGGACCCTCCACCTCCAAATCGATCCCGGTCCCGAGTACAGGCCTCGGTGTAACGCTCATTCCTTCGACGATAAACGCGAATCCGACCATCACCCCTGGTGAGACAAAACCGCGACACGTCAGTGAAGAGCACTTTTTGCCAGTCCTGTCTGGTCCAGCGATGGTGGGTTTGTGCCCATAGGTGACGTTGTTACCAGTGATGTCTGGTGAGGACCTGCCTTACAACAGGCCTACAAGCCCTCAGTCCAGCCTCTCTCAGGTTATTGCGGACAATCTGAGCACTGATGGAGAGATTGTGCGTTCCTGTGGTAACTTGGGCAGTTGTTGTTGCCATCCTGTATTTGTCCCACAGGTGTGATGTTCGGATGTACCGATCCTGTGCAGGTGTTGTTACAGGTGGTCTGCAGCTGCGAGGACGATCAGCTGTCCGTCCTGTCTCCCTGTAGCGCTGTCTTAGACGTCTCACAGTACGGACATTGCAATTTATTGCCCTGGCCTCATCTGCAGTCCTCATGCCTCCTTGCAGCATGCCTAAGGTAAGTTCACACAGATGAGCAGGGACCCTGGGCATATTTCTTTTGGTGTTTTTCAGAGTCAGTAGAAAGGCCTCTTTAGTGTCCTAAGTTTTCATAACTGTGACCTTAATTGCCTACCGTCTGTAAACTGTTAGTGTCTTAACGACCGTTCCACAGATGCATGTTCATTAATTGTTTATGGAACAAGCATGGGAAACAGTGTTTAAACCCTTTACAATGAAAATCAGTGAAGTTATTTGGATTTTTACAAACGATCTTTTAAAGACAGGTTCCTGAAAAACGGATGTTTCTTTTTTTTAGTTTATTTTAAATGTCTTTTCCAGACATTGAAATAAGGTGCATTTTAAGTGCTGAATGAAAGGTGAAAATATGTATTTTCCAAATACCAATGAAAAACAAACACTTGCAACGCACACTGGGTATTATTCTATAGAGCTCCGCCTCAAAAAACAAGTACAGATTTGTTCAGAACAGATTCAAATCTGAACTAATCATAAATGTCTTGGCCACGGCTCTCCTGGAGAGCTACCGTCCTGTAGGTTGTTTCAGAAGTTTTAACATCACAGTAGAGCAGAGTACAGTACAGTACAGCACGGTATGGTACAGGACAGTAGAGTTTTATTCAGTAGTGTAGATTAGAGTACGGTATAGTTTAATTCAGTAGTGTAGATTAGAGTACGGTATAGTTTAATAGTTTAAAAGGGACTTGAGTGCGGTGGAAGGTGGCCGAGTTACAGCGGTGTTGTCAGACTCGGAGACATCCCTAAAATCGGTATTCTCACAAAAACTTCTGTAGCGTCTGAACGGTTTGCTCCACAGGTAGTATTACATTTCATTTCATTTCATTACAGTACAACGGTTTGATTTGTCTGATCTTAGCTAGCTACATAGCAGTCTTTGTATCAAAGATAATTGTGTAGTTTAGAGTAATTATCGAGGTTAGCTAGCCAGCTATTTTCGCACTTCTAACGTAGTCAACACTGCTAGCTAGCCAGCTAGCCAACTTCTACCGAAGTTGCTATTCTACTGAATAGCAGCACTGTAGAAACTATTACATTACAACGGAACGACTTGATTAGTGTAGTGTTAGCTAGCTACATAGTTGTCTTTGCTGTCTTTGTATCTAAGATAATTGTGTAGTTTAGAGTAATTATCGAGGTTACCTAGCCAGTTATCGAGGTTACCTAGCCAGCTACACTTTCAAACAAAGTCAACAACGCAGCCACTGCTAGCTAGCCTACTTCACCAGTCAGCAGTACTGTATCATTTGAATCATTTTAGTCAATAAGATTTTTGCAACGTAAGCTTAACTTTCTGAAGATTTGAGACGTGTAGTCCACTTGTCATTCCAATCTCCTTTGCATTAGCGTAGCCTCTTCTGTAGCCTGTCAACTATGTGTCTGTCTATCCCTGTTCTCTCCTCTCTGCACAGACCATACAAACGCTTCACACAGCGTGGCCGCTGCCACCCTAACCTGGTGGTCCCAGCGCGCACGACCCACGCGGAGTTCCAGGTCTCCGGCAGCCTCTGGAACTGCCGATCTGCGGCCAACAAGGCAGAGTTCATCTCAGCCTATGCTTCCCTCCAGTCCCTCGACTTCTTGGCACTGACGGAAACATGGATCACCACAGATAACACTGCTACTCCTACTGCTCTCTCCTCGTCTGCCCACGTGTTCTCGCACACCCCGAGAGCTTCTGGTCAGCGGGGTGGTGGCACCGGGATCCTCATCTCTCCCAAGTGGTCATTCTCTCGTTCTCCCCTTACCCATCTGTCTTTCGCCTCCTTTGAATTCCATGCTGTCACAGTTACCAGCCCTTTCAAGCTTAACATCCTTATCATTTATCGTCCTCCAGGTTCCCTTGGAGAGTTCATCAATGAGCTTGATGCCTTGATAAGCTCCTTTCCTGAGGACGGCTCACCTCTCATAGTTCTGGGTGACTTTAACCTCCCCACGTCTACCTTTGACTCATTCCTCTCTGCCTCCTTCTTTCCACTCCTCTCCTCTTTTGACCTCACCCTCTCACCTTCCCCCCTCTACTCACAAGGCAGGCAATACGCTTGACCTCATCTTTACTAGATGCTGTTCTTCCACTAACCTCATTGCAACTCCCCTCCTAGTCTCCGACCACTACCTTGTATCCTTTTCCCTCTCGCTCTCATCCAACACTTCCCACACTGCCCCTACTCGGATGGTATCGCGCCGTCCCAACCTTCGCTCTCTCTCCCCCGCTACTCTCTCCTCTTCCATCCTATCATCTCTTCCCTCTGCTCAAACCTTCTCCAACCTATCTCCTGATTCTGCCTCCTCAACCCTCCTCTCCTCCCTTTCTGCATCCTTTGACTCTCTATGTCCCCTATCCTCCAGGCCGGCTCGGTCCTCCCCTCCTGCTCCGTGGCTCGACGACTCATTGCGAGCTCACAGAACAGGGCTCCGGGCAGCCGAGCAGAAATGGAGGAAAACTCGCCTCCCTGCGGACCTGGCATCCTTTCACTCCCTCCTCTCTACATTTTCCTCTTCTGTCTCTGCTGCTAAAGCCACTTTCTACCACTCTAAATTCGAAGCATCTGCCTCTAACCCTAGGAAGCTCTTTGCCACCTTCTCCTCCCTCCTGAATCCTCCTCCCCCTCCCCCCCTCCTCCCTCTCTGCAGATGACTTCGTCAACCATTTTGAAAAGAAGGTCGACGACATCCGATCCGTGTTTGCTAAGTCAAACGACACCGCTGGTTCTGCTCACATTGCCCTACCCTGTGCTCTGACCTCTTTCTCCCCTCTCTCTCCAGATGAAATCTCGCGTCTTGTGACGGCCGGCCGCCCAACAACCTGCCCGCTTGACCCTATCCCCTCCTCTCTTCTCCAGACCATTTCCGGAGACCTTCTCCCTTACCTCACCTCGCTCATCAACTCATACTTGACCGCTGGCTACGTCCCTTCCGTCTTCAAGAGAGCGAGAGTTGCACCCCTTCTGAAAAAACCTACACTCGATCCCTCCGATGTCAACAACTACAGACCAGTATCCCTTCTTTCTTTTCTCTCCAAAACTCTTGAACGTGTCGTCCTTGGCCAGCTCTCCTGCTATCTCTCTCAGAATGACCTTCTTGATCCAAATCAGTCAGGTTTCAAGACTAGTCATTCAACTGAGACTGCTCTTCTCTGTGTCACGGAGGCGCTCCGCACTGCTAAAGCTAACTCTCTCTCCTCTGCTCTCATCCTTCTAGACCTATCGGCTGCCTTTGATACTGTGAACCATCAGATCCTCCTCTCCACCCTCTCCGAGTTGGGCATCTCCGGCGCGGCCCACGCTTGGATTACGTCCTACCTGACAGGTCGCTCCTACCAGGTGGCGTGGCGAGAATCTGTCTCCTCACCACGTGCTCTCACCACTGGTGTACCCCAGGGCTCTGTTCTAGGCCCTCTCCTATTCTCGCTATACACCAAGTCACTTGGCTCTGTCATAACCTCACATGGTCTCTCCTATCATTGCTATGCAGACGACACACAATTAATCTTCTCCTTTCCCCCTTCTGATAACCAGGTGGCGAATCGCATCTCTGCATGTCTGGCAGACATATCAGTGTGGATGACGGATCACCACCTCAAGCTGAACCTCGGCAAGACGAAGCTGCTCTTCCTCCCGGGGAAGGACTGCCCGTTCCATGATCTCGCCATCACGGTTGACAACTCCATTGTGTCCTCCTCCCAGAGCGCTAAGAACCTTGGCGTGAGCCTGGACAACACCCTGTCGTTCTCAACTAACATCAAGGCGGTGGCCTGTTCCTGTAGGTTCATGCTCTACAACATCCGCAGAGTACGACCCTGCCTCACACAGGAAGCGGCGCAGGTCCTAATCCAGGCACTTGTCATCTCCCGTCTGGATTACTGCAACTCGCTGTTGGCTGGGCTCCCTGCCTGTACCATTAAACCCCTACAACTCATCCAGAACGCCGCAGCCCGTCTGGTGTTCAACCTTCCCAAGTTCTCTCACGTCACCCCGCTCCTCCGCTCTCTCCACTGGCTTCCAGTTGAATCTCGCATCCGCTACAAGACCATGGTGCTTGCCTACGGAGCTGTGAGGGGAACGGCACCTCCGTACCTTCAGGCTCTGATCAGGCCCTACACCCAAACAAGGGAACTGCGTTCATCCACCTCTGGCCTGCTCGCCTCTCTACCTCTGAGGAAGTACAGTTCCCGCTCAGCCCAGTTAAAACTGTTCGCTGCTCTGGCACCCCAATGGTGGAACAAACTCCCTCACGACGCCAGGACAGCGGAGTCAATCACCACCTTCCGGAGACACCTGAAACCCCACCTCTTTAAGGAATACCTAGGATAGGATAAAGTAATCCTTCTGACCCCCCCCCCCTTAAAAGATTTAGATGCACTATTGTAAAGTGGCTGTTCCACTGGATATCATAAGGTGAATGCACCAATTTGTAAGGCGCTCTGGATAAGAGCGTCTGCTAAATGACTTAAATGTAAATGTAAATGTAAATTCAGTAGAGTGCACTACAGTTTAGTTCAGTACAGTACAGTTTAATCCAGTAGAGTACACTACAGTACAGTTTAATTCAGTAGAGTACACTACAGTATAGTTTAATTCAGTAGAGTACACTACAGTACAGTTTAATTCCGTAGAGTGCAGTACAGTTTAATTCAGTAGAGTACACTATAGTTCAGTAGAGTACATTAGAGTAAAGTAGGGTACAATACAGTACACTATATTTTACTTTTCTTTATTGTACTGTACTGTACTCTACTGTATTGTATTGTACTCTACTGTATTGTATTGTACTCTACTGTATTGTACTGCACTCTACTATGTTGTATTGTACTCTACTGTATTGTATTGTACTCTACTGTATTGTATTGTACTCTAATGTATTGTATTGTACTCTACTGTATTGTATTGTACTCTACTGTATTGTACTGCACTCTACTATGTTGTATTGTACTCTACTGTATTGTACTGTACTCTACTATGTTGTATTGTACTCTACTGTATTGTACTGTACTCTACTATGTTGTATTGTACTCTACTGTATTGTACTGTACTCTACTGTATTGTACTGTACTCTACTGTATTGTATTGTACTCTACTGTATTGTACTCTATTGTATTGTACTCTACTGTACTGTACTCTACTGTATTGTACTGTACTCTACTGTATTGTACTGTACTCTACTGTATTGTATTGTACTCTACTGTATTGTACTCTACTGTATTGTACTCTACTGTATTGTACTGTACTCTACTGTACTGTACTCTACTGTATTGTATTGTACTCTACTGTATTGTACTGTACTCTACTGTATTGTACTGTACTCTACTGTATTGTACTGTACTCTACTGTATTGTATTGTACTCTACTGTATTGTACTGTACTCTACTGTATTGTACTGTACTCTACTGTATTGTACTGTACTCTACTGTATTGTACTGTACTCTAATGTATTGTACTGTACTCTACTGTATTGTACTGTACTCTACTGTATTGTACTGTACTCTACTGTATTGTACTGTACTCTACTGTATTGTACTGTACTCTACTGTATTGTACTGTACTCTACTGTATTGTATTGTATTCTACTGTACTGTACTGTACTCTACTGTACTGTACTCTACTGTATTGTATTGTACTCTACTGTATTGTACTGTACTCTACTGTATTTTACTGTACTCTACTGTATTGTATTGTACTCTACTGTATTGTACTGTACTCTACTGTATTGTATTGTACTCTACTGTATTGTACTGTACTCTACTGTATTGTACTGTACTCTACTGTATTGTACTGTACTCTACTGTATTGTACTGCACTCTACTGTATTGTACTGTACTCTACTGTATTGTACTGTACTCTACTGTATTGTACTGCACTCTACTATGTTGTATTGTACTCTACTGTATTGTACTGTACTCTACTGTATTGTACTCCACTCTACTGTATTGTACTGTACTCTACTGTATTGTACTGTACTCTACTGTATTGTATTGTACTCTACTGTATTGTACTGTACTCTACTGTATTGTACTGTACTCTACTGTATTGTATTGTACTCTACTGTATTGTATTGTACTCTACTGTATTGTATTGTACTCTACTGTATTGTACTGTACTCTACTGTACTGTACTCTACTGTATTGTATTGTACTCTACTGTATTGTACTGTACTCTACTGTATTTTACTGTACTCTACTGTATTGTATTGTACTCTACTGTATTGTACTGTACTCTACTGTATTGTATTGTACTCTACTGTATTGTACTGTACTCTACTGTATTGTACTGTACTCTACTGTATTGTACTGTACTCTACTGTATTGTACTGCACTCTACTGTATTGTACTGTACTCTACTGTATTGTACTGTACTCTACTGTATTGTACTGCACTCTACTATGTTGTATTGTACTCTACTGTATTGTACTGTACTCTACTGTATTGTACTGCACTCTACTGTATTGTACTGTACTCTACTGTATTGTATTGTACTCTACTGTATTGTATTGTACTCTACTGTATTGTACTGTACTCTACTGTATTGTACTGTACTCTACTGTATTGTATTGTACTCTACTGTATTGTATTGTACTCTACTGTATTGTATTGTACTCTACTGTATTTTACTGTACTCTACTGTATTGTATTGTACTCTACTGTATTGTACTCTACTGTATTGTATTGTACTCTACTGTATTGTATTGTACTCTACTGTATTGTATTGTACTCTACTGTATTGTATTGTACTCTACTGTAATGTACTGTACTCTACTGTATTGTACTGTACTCTACTGTATTGTATTGTACTCTACTGTATTGTATTGTACTCTACTGTATTGTATTGTACTCGACTGTATTGTACTGTACTCTACTGTATTTTACTGTACTCTACTGTATTGTACTGTACTCTACTGTATTGTACTCTACTGTATTGTATTGTACTCTACTGTATTGTATTGTACTCTACTGTATTGCATTGTACTCTACTGTATTGTATTGTACTCTACTGTATTGTACTGTACTCTACTGTATTGTACTCTACTGTATTGTACTGTACTCTACTGTATTGTATTGTACTCTACTGTATTGTATTGTACTCTACTGTATTTTACTGTACTCTACTGTATTTTACTGTACTCTACTGTATTGTACTGTACTCTACTGTATTGCATTGTACTCTACTGTATTGTACTGTACTCTACTGTATTGTACTCTACTGTATTGTATTGTACTCTACTGTATTGTATTGTACTCTACTGTATTGCATTGTACTCTACTGTATTGTACTGTACTCTACTGTATTGTACTCTACTGTATTGTACTGTACTCTACTGTATTGTATTGTACTCTACTGTATTGTACTGTACTCTACTGTATTTTACTGTACTCTACTGTATTGTACTGTACTCTACTGTATTGTACTGTACTCTACTGTATTGTACTGTACTCTACTGTATTGTACTCTACTGTATTGTATTGTACTCTACTGTATTGTATTGTACTCTACTGTATTGCATTGTACTCTACTGTATTGTACTGTACTCTACTGTATTGTACTCTACTGTATTGTACTGTACTCTACTGTATTGTATTGTACTCTACTGTATTGTACTGTACTCTACTGTATTGTATTGTACTCTACTGTATTGTACTGTACTCTACTGTATTTTACTGTACTCTACTGTATTGTACTGTACTCTACTGTATTGTACTGTACTCTACTGTATTGTACTGTACTCTACTGTATTGTACTCTACTGTATTGTATTGTACTCTACTGTATTGTATTGTACTCTACTGTATTGTACTGTACTCTACTGTATTGTACTGTACTCTACTGTATTGTACTCTAGTGTATTGTATTGTACTCTACTGTATTGTATTGTACTCTACTGTATTGCATTGTACTCTACTGTATTGTACTCTACTCTACTGTATTTTACTGTACTCTACTGTATTGTACTGTACTCTACTGTATTGTACTCTACTGTATTGTACTGTACTCTACTGTATTGTACTGTACTCTACTGTATTGTACTCTACTGTATTGTATTGTACTCTACTGTATTGTATTGTACTCTACTGTATTGTATTGTACTCTACTGTATTGTACTGTACTCTACTGTATTGTATTGTACTCTACTGTATTGTACTGTACTCTACTGTATTTTACTGTACTCTACTGTATTGTACTGTACTCTACTGTATTGTACTGTACTCTACTGTACTCTACTGTATTGTATTGTACTCTACTGTATTGTATTGTACTCTACTGTATTGTATTGTACTCTACTGTATTGTATTGTACTCTACTGTATTGTATTGTACTCTACTGTATTGTACTGTACTCTATTGTATTGTATTGTACTGTACTCTATTGTATTGTACTCTACTGTACTGTACTGTATTGTATTGTACTGTACTCTACTGTATTGTATTGTACTGTACTCTATTGTATTGTACTCTACTGTACTGTACTCTACTGTATTGTACTGTACTCTACTGTATTGTACTGTACTCTACTGTATTGTATTGTACTCTACTGTATTGTACTCTACTGTATTGTACTGTACTCTACTGTACTGTACTC
Organism: Salvelinus fontinalis; assembly: GCF_029448725.1. Classification (NCBI taxonomy): domain Eukaryota; kingdom Metazoa; phylum Chordata; class Actinopteri; order Salmoniformes; family Salmonidae; genus Salvelinus; species Salvelinus fontinalis. The sequence continues at coordinate 11,344,079 of NC_074665.1, forward strand.
TACTGTACTGTACTCTACTGTATTGTATTGTACTCTACTGTATGGTACTGTACTCTACTGTATTGTACTGTACTCTACTATATTGTACTGTACTCTACTGTATTGTATTGTCCTCTACTGTATTGTACTGTACTCTACTGTATTGTACTGTACTCTACTGTATTGTACTGTACTCTACTGTATTGTACTGTACTCTACTGTATTGTACTGTACTCTACTGTATTGTACTGTACTCTACTGTATTGTATTGTACTCTACTGTACTGTATTGTACTCTACTGTACTGTACTGTACTCTACTGTACTGTACTCTACTGTATTGTACTGTACTCTACTGTATTTTACTGTACTCTACTGTATTGTATATTGTATTGTACTCTACTGTATTGTACTGTACTCTACTGTATTGTATTGTATTGTACTCTACTGTATTGTATTGTACTCTACTGTATTGTACTGTACTCTACTGTATTGTACTGTACTCTACTGTATTGTACTGTACTCTACTGTATTGTACTGCACTCTACTGTATTGTACTGTACTCTACTGTATTGTACTGCACTCTACTATGTTGTATTGTACTCTACTGTATTGTACTGTACTCTACTGTATTGTACTGCACTCTACTGTATTGTACTGTACTCTACTGTATTGTATTGTACTCTACTGTATTGTATTGTACTCTACTGTATTGTATTGTACTCTACTGTATTGTATTGTACTCTACTGTATTGTATTGTACTCTACTGTATTGTATTGTACTCTACTGTATTGTACTGTACTCTACTGTATTTTACTGTACTCTACTGTATTGTATTGTACTCTACTGTATTGTATTGTACTCTACTGTATTGCATTGTACTCTACTGTATTGTACTGTACTCTACTGTATTGTACTCTACTGTATTGTATTGTACTCTACTGTATTGTATTGTACTCTACTGTATTGCATTGTACTCTACTGTATTGTATTGTACTCTACTGTATTGTACTGTACTCTACTGTATTGTACTCTACTGTATTGTATTGTACTCTACTGTATTGTATTGTACTCTACTGTATTTTACTGTACTCTACTGTATTTTACTGTACTCTACTGTATTGTACTGTACTCTACTGTATTGCATTGTACTCTACTGTATTGTACTGTACTCTACTGTATTGTACTCTACTGTATTGTATTGTACTCTACTGTATTGTATTGTACTCTACTGTATTGCATTGTACTCTACTGTATTGTACTGTACTCTACTGTATTGTACTCTACTGTATTGTACTGTACTCTACTGTATTGTATTGTACTCTACTGTATTGTACTGTACTCTACTGTATTGTACTGTACTCTACTGTATTGTACTGTACTCTACTGTATTGTACTGTACTCTACTGTATTGTACTGTACTCTACTGTATTGTACTCTACTGTATTGTATTGTACTCTACTGTATTGTATTGTACTCTACTGTATTGCATTGTACTCTACTGTATTGTACTGTACTCTACTGTATTGTACTCTACTGTATTGTACTGTACTCTACTGTATTGTATTGTACTCTACTGTATTGTACTGTACTCTACTGTATTGTATTGTACTCTACTGTATTGTACTGTACTCTACTGTATTTTACTGTACTCTACTGTATTGTACTGTACTCTACTGTATTGTACTGTACTCTACTGTATTGTACTCTACTGTATTGTATTGTACTCTACTGTATTGTATTGTACTCTACTGTATTGCATTGTACTCTACTGTATTGTACTGTACTCTACTGTATTGTACTGTACTCTACTGTATTGTACTCTACTGTATTGTATTGTACTCTACTGTATTGTATTGTACTCTACTGTATTGCATTGTACTCTACTGTATTGTACTGTACTCTACTGTATTGTACTCTACTGTATTGTACTGTACTCTACTGTATTGTATTGTACTCTACTGTATTGTACTGTACTCTACTGTATTGTACTGTACTCTACTGTATTGTACTGTACTCTACTGTTTTGTACTCTACTGTATTGTATTGTACTCTACTGTATTGTATTGTACTCTACTGTATTGTATTGTACTCTACTGTATTGTACTGTACTCTACTGTATTGTATTGTACTCTACTGTATTGTACTGTACTCTACTGTATTTTACTGTACTCTACTGTATTGTACTGTACTCTACTGTATTGTACTGTACTCTACTGTACTGTACTGTACTCTACTGTATTGTATTGTACTCTACTGTATTGTATTGTACTCTACTGTATTGTATTGTACTCTACTGTATTGTATTGTACTCTACTGTATTGTATTGTACTCTACTGTATTGCATTGTACTCTACTGTATTGTACTGTACTCTACTGTATTGTACTCTACTGTATTGTACTGTACTCTACTGTATTGTATTGTACTCTACTGTATTGTACTGTACTCTACTGTATTGTATTGTACTCTACTGTATTTTACTGTACTCTACTGTACTGTATTGTATTGTACTCTACTGTATTGTACTGTACTCTACTGTATTGTACTGTACTCTACTGTATTGTACTGTACTCTACTGTATTGTATTGTACTCTACTGTACTGTACTCTACTGTACTGTATTGTATTGTACTCTACTGTATTGTACTGTACTCTACTGTATTGTACTGTACTCTACTGTATTGTACTGTACTCTACTGTATTGTATTGTACTCTACTGTACTGTACTCTACTGTACTGTATTGTATTGTACTCTACTGTATTGTACTGTACTCTACTGTATTGTACTGTACTCTACTGTATTGTACTGTACTCTACTGTATTGTATTGTACTCTACTGTATTGTACTGTACTCTACTGTATTGTACTGTACTCTACTGTATTGTACTGTACTCTACTGTATTGTATTGTACTCTACTGTATTGTACTGTACTCTACTGTATTGTACTGTACTCTACTGTATTGTACTGTACTCTACTGTATTGTATTGTACTCTACTGTATTGTATTGTACTCTACTGTACTCTACTGTATTGTACTGTACTCCACTTTTCTTTACTGTACTGTGTACTGTAATATACGGTACTGTGCTGTCCTGTGCTGTCACAACGTGTGAGACAAATACTGAACAAAAATATAAATGCAACATTTGACAATTTCAAAGATTTTACTGAGTTACAGTTGATCAGTCAATGTCAGAAAATCAGTCAATTGAAATAAATAAATTTGGCCCTAATCTATGGATTTTACATGACTGGGCAGGGGCACAGCCATGGCTGGGCCTGGGAAGGCATAGGCCCACCTACTTTAGAGCCAGGTCCACCTACTGGGGAGCCAGGCCCAGCCAATCAGAATTTGTTTTTTTTCCCACAAAAGGGCTTTATGACAGACAGAAATACTCCTCAGTTTCATCAGCTGTCTGGGTGGCTGGTCTCAGACGATCACGCAGGTGAAGAAGCCGGATGTGGAGTTCATGGGCTGGCGTGGTTACACATGGCCTACGGTTGTGAGGCCGGTTGAACGTACTGCCAAATTCTCTAAAATGACGTTGGAAGCGGCATATGTTAGAGAAATGAACATTAAATTCCCTGGCAACAGCTCTGGTGGACATTCTTGCGGACAGCATGCCAATTGCACATTCCCTCAAAACTTTAGACATCTGTGGCATTGTGTCGTGTTACAAAACCACACATTTTAGAGCGGCCTTTTATTGTAATTATCATGCAATTATCATCTTCTTGATATTCCACACCTGTCAGGTGGATGGATTATATTGACAAAGGATAGAATGCTCACTAACAAGGATGTAAATACATTTTTGTACAAAATTTGAGAGACATTTCTGTGATCTTTCATTCCAGCTCGTGAAATCTTTATCTCTCTTTCTCCCACATCACTCTTTCTCTCTCTCTCGCTGTTTCTCCTACATCTCTCTCTCTTTCTATTTCTCCTACTTCTCTCTCTCTCTCTCTGACCTTTCCCCCCTCTCTCTCACATCTTTCTCTGTCCTATTCACATCTCTCTCTCTCTCTCTCTCTCTCTCTCTCTCTCTCTCTCTCTCTCTCTCTCTCTCTCTCTCTCTCTCTCTCTCTCTCTCTCTCTCTCTCTCTCTCTCTCTCTCTCTCTCTCTCTCTCTCTCTCTCTCTCTCTCTCTCTCTCTCTCTCTCTCTCTCTCTCTCTCTCTCTCTCTCTCTCTCTCTCTCTCTCTCTCCCCTCTCTCCCCTCTCTCCCTCCGGCTGGGCTAGTAACATGACAGCCGAAGCAAGGGATCTCCTCAGACTTTCATCACTCCCAAAAAAGTGAGGGAATAGAAAAAACATGAGGAATAACAAACAGCCTCTGTGCCAATCCGATTTGTGGCTAAGCCCCCCAAATCTCAGACTGAACAAGAGCAGAGCTGATAGCAGCAGAGAACGTGTTCGCTCTCAGCATCCCCCTCCTCCCATTCACTCTCATGTTAATTCTCAGCATATTTCTACATATGTTAATCAATCATGTCAGACATCCTCTTTACAAACTACCGGAGCTTCAGTCCAAATCCACACACTTAGCATGAAGAGCCTTGTATGGTGTACCTAGCTTTCCTTGACAGAGTCAGCACTGGAATTCTGCTGATGTTGGTCATATGCGACTCGTTTCAGGATCTAGGTGGATGCAGCATGTCACTACTTCACAGGAGAGCCATTTGAACGTAAACTTGTTTAGTTTATTTGATCAAAATGCATTTTTTTGTAGCTAGCTACATAAAGTCATTTTCATTTCAAGTTAAAACCTCTCTAGGGTACGTGAGACGGTAGCGTCCCACCTCTTCAACAGCCAGTGAAACTGCAGGGCGCTAAATTTTAAATAACAGAAATCCCATAATTAAAATTCCTCAAACATACATGTATTTTACACCATTTTAAAGATACACTTGTTGTAAATCCAGCCACAGTGTCCGATTTCAAAAATGCTTTACGACGAAAGCAAACCAAACGATTATGTTAGGTGAGTGCCTATTCACAGAATAACACAACCATTTTTCCAGCCAAAGAGAGGATTCACAAAAAGCAGAAATAGAGATAAAATGTATCAATAACCTTTGATGATCTTCATCAGATGACACTCATAGGACTTCCTGTTACACAATACATGTATGTTTTGTTCGGTAAAGTTCATATTTATATAAAAAAATCAGAGTTTACATTGGCGCGTTACATTCAGAAGTTCCAAAACATCCTTTGATTTTGCAGAGCCACATCAATTTACAGGAATACTCATAATAAACATTGCTAAAAGATACAACTGTTATGCATGGGATTTTAGATGCACTTGCAACCGCTGTGTCAGATTTCAAAAAAAGCTTTATGGAAAAAGCAAACCATGCAATAATCTGAGTCGGCGCTCAGAGCCCAATCAAGACACAAATATCCGCCATATTGTGCAGTCAACAGATGTCAGAAATAACATTATAAACATTCCTTTACCTTTGATGATCTTCATCAGAATGCACTCCCAGGAATCCCAGTTCCACAAAAAAATGTTGTTTTGTTCGATAATAATTTCATAATTTATGTCCAAATTCCTCCTTGTAGTTCTAGCGCTCAGTACACTTTCCAAACTCACGACGCGCGGGCAGGTCCAGCGGAAAGTACGGATGAAAAGTTTAAAAAGTTTACAGTCCCTAAAAACATGACAAACGAAGTATTGAATCAATCTTTAGGATGTTTTTAACATAATTCTTCAATAATGTTCCAACCGGAGAATTCCTTTGTCTTCAGAAGTGCGATGGAACAGAGCTCGCTCTCACATGAACGCGCATGGTCAGAGCATGTTCAGGTCATAGTAGACCTTACTCAATCCCCTCTCATTCGGCACCACTTCACAGTAGAAGCATCCGACAAGGTTCTAAAGACTGTTGACATCTAGTGGAAGCTGTAGGAAGTGCAACATTACCAATATCCCACTGTATCTTCAATAGGAGTTGAAAATCGACCAACCTCAGATTTCCCACTTCCTGGTTGGATTGTTTCTCAGGTTTTTGCCTGCCATTATGTTATACTCACAGACATCATTCAAACAGTTTTAGAAACTTCAGTGTTTTCTATCCAAATCTACTAATAATATGCATATTCTAGCTTTTATGGCTTTGTACCAGGCCGTTTACTCTGAGCATGCTTTTCATCCAGACGTGAAAATAATGCCCCCTACCCCAAAGAAGTTAAAGTGTACTGCTGCCTCGCTAGCTAACGTTACGTGTATGATCTGTGTAGTAATATTATTTGTATCTCAGAGAGCCATTTGCTTGGCTAGTTATAGCCTAATGTTAGCTAGCTCACATTGAACCTGGTTGGTTAGCTACCTACAGATTCGTTCAGGGTGGTAACGTCATGAGTTGAGATTATGGTTCATTGTTTAGCTAGCTACTATGCAAGTAACCATTTCAATAGAATGATGTCACTGCGACAACTGACGATTGACCTAGATGGTAAATTCGCTCTGGCTATCTAGTCCAATTTCAAAGCACTCTCGTCTGTGTGCCAGAGCGCAGAATAACTGACACATTTACGAACATTCAACACCCGTTGAATATGGCCAGTGTTAGAAAAAACGTTGGCAAAACTGCATAATTAAATTGTTGTCAGCAGCACAGTTGCAGTCATCAACGCTCTAGATAACATGAAAACAGCCTGACAAGCTCTGCTAGGGCAAGTAAAATTTACAGAGTGAGGTGTTCTCTCATTTATGTCTGGAAGTAGCTACAGTAGCAAGCTAGCCAACGTTAGCCTGTTAGCTTGGGTGCTTGACTGCTGTTGTTAGGTCAGAACGCTCGGATCAACCCCATCCTCTGAACGCTCCGAGAGCGAAACACTCTGAATTTACGAATGCACAATCTGACAACGCTCTCAGTTTACGAGCGCCCAGAGCACACTCTGGCACTCCAGATCAAATGTACGAACACACCCGTAGTATAAACCAGTCTTTAGTCTTGAAATCTCTGGCTGTTTAGTACATGTGAATCCTTAAAGAGATGGGTGGGGCTAAGGCCTAAGAGGGTGTGAATGATGCTGAATGGGTGTAGACAAAGAAGAAGAGCTTTCTCAAAAGTGAGGTTACAAGTTTATCAACTTTCAAAGCAGAATTACTTTCCCATTGTTCCTAAACTTTAGTGTATGATATACCATTGTCTAGCCCCGAGTCTCTACTTTTATCCAATGTAAAAAACACAATTTCAAATTTTGCTACATATAACCGAATCGAGCCGGTCGGTCATGATACGTTTCCT
>NC_074665.1:11353071-11410571 GCF_029448725.1 Salvelinus fontinalis
TCCCTTCAAACCCTCATCTCTCTCCCTTCAAACTCCCCCCCCCCTCTCTCTCCTCTCTCTCTCTCTCTCTCTCTCTCTCTCTATAACCCCCTCTCTCTCCCCCTTCATACCCCCCTCTCTCTCCCTTCATACCCCCTCTCTCTCCCCCTTCATACTCCCCTCTCTCTCCCTTCATACCCCCTCTCTCTCTCCCTTCATACTCCCCTCTCTCTCCCTTCATACCCCCCCCTCTCTCTCTCTCTTCACCCCCTCTCTCTCCCTTCATACCCTCATATATCTCCCTTAATACCCGTATCTCTCTCCCTTCATACCCTCATCTCTCTCCCTTCATACCCCCCTCTCTCTCCCTTCATACCATCTCTCTCTCTCCCTCCCTCTCCCTCCCTCTCTCTCTCTCTCCCTTCATACCCTCATCTCTCTCCCTTCATACCCTCATCTCTCTCCCGTCATGCCCCCCCCTCTCTCTCTATAACCCCCTCTCTCTCCCTTCATACTCCCCTCTCTCTCTCGCTCTCTCTCTATAACAACCTCTCTCTCCCTTCATACCCCCCTCTCTCTCCCTTCATACCCCCATCTCTCTCCCTTCATACTCCCCTCTCTCACCCTTCATACCCCCCTCTCTCTCCCTTCATATCCTCATCTCTCTCCCTTCATAACCCCCTCTCTCTCCCTTCATACCATCTCTCTCTCTCCCTCTCTCTCCCCCTCTCTCTCTCTCCCTCTCTCTCTCCCTCTCTCTCTCCCTCTCTCTCTCCCCCTCTCTCCTCCCCTCTCTCTCTCTCTCTCTCCCTCTCCCTCTCCCTCTCCCTCTCCCTCTCTCTCTCCCTCTCTCTCTCTCCCTCTCTCTCTCCCTCTCTCCATACAACCCACAATCAATTAGTTTAATAAGGGTTTCTCTATTCTCTGGCCTCTAGCATTCCTGTAGAAACCATTACAACAAGATGCTGAGCTAGGTAAACTGCTTCTCTATAACCTAGATGAACACAATAAAAACAGTCACAAAGGAAAACCCTCTTACTGATTCCTTTGGATCAAGGATTGGCAGCTGGCGGCCGACCTTCTTTCTCTAGGCCGGCAGATGACTTCTACAAAATAAATAAATACATATATATATATTTGGAACTCAGTCGGGGTATCAATTTACTGTTGAGATTTAGAATAATAGAAGAGACAAGGTGCAAATTTCAAAATGTGTTTGTGGATCAACAGTTTCTCAGTTTTATTTACTTACAGTCACTCCATTAAAACATGTCAGCTAACATTTTTTACATTGATAAATTAGTCTAGCCGAACTTGTAGTAATGATGGTTGAATTATCAACCGGGGGGCAGCCATTGATTTTGTTAGTCACTCTCACTCAGATATCATATTAATAAAAACTGCAAAAAGTTCTCTCCATCCTATGGCAGAATGTGTAGAATTGAAGGAAATTAGCTGTAACACCGCAAATATTTCTCTCCGCACCATGGCAAAACGAGTAGAAATGCATGAAACGTGTAATAAATTAGGGCAATCTTATCTCCGCCCAAAGACAAAATGTTTGGAATTGCAGCAAACTTGTTATAAAACGGCAACATTTTCTCTACGCCCCATGACAAAATGTGTAGAATAGCAGGAAATTAACTCTGTAACTTCAAATTCTTCTCTCCTCTCTCAAGAGAGGGGCAACAACATTTCGCTTAGGGCCCCCAAAAGGCCAGGGACCGCTCTGACTGCATGTGTGGGCATGGATGTGGGTATGGATGTGGGTATGGATGTGGGTATAGATGTGGGTATGGATGTGGGTATAGATGTGGGTATAGATGTGGGTATGGATGCGGGTATATATGTGGGGATATATCTGAGTATAGATGTGGGTATAGATGTGGGTATAGATGTGGGTATGGATGCGGGTATAGATGTGGGGATATATATGGGTATAGATGTGGGTATAGATCCGCTACAAGACCATGGTGCTTGCCTACGGAGCTGTGAGGGGAACGGCACCTCAGTACCTTCAGGCTCTGATCAGGCCCTACACCCAAACAAGGGCACTGCGTTCATCCACCTCTGGCCTGCTCGCCTCCCTACCACTGAGGAAGTACAGTTCCCGCTCAGCCCAATCAAAACTGTTCGCTGCTCTGGCACCCCAATGGTGGAACAAACTCCCTCACGACGCCAGGACAGCGGAGTCAATCACCACCTTCCGGAGACACCTGAAACCCCACCTCTTCAAGGAATACCTAGGATAGGATAAAGCAATCCTTCTGCCCCCCCCCCCCCCCCTTAAAAGATGTAGATGCACTATTGTAAAGTGGCTGTTCCACTGGATGTCATTAGGTGAATGCACCAATTTGTAAGTCGCTCTGGATAAGAGCGTCTGCTAAATGACTTAAATGTAAATGTAAAAATGTAAATGTAGATGTGAGTATAGATGTGGGTATAGATGTGGGGATATATATGGGTATAGATGTGGGTATGGATGTGGGTATATATGTGGGTATAGATGTGGGGATATATCTGGGTATAGATGTGGGTATATATGTGGGTATAGATGTGGGTAGAGATGTGGGTATAGATGTGGGGATATATATGGGTATATATCTGGGTATAGATGTGGGTATAGATGTGGGGATATATCTGGGTATAGATGTGGGTATATATCCGGGTATAGACGTGGGTATAGATGTGGGTATATATCCGGGTATAGATGGGGGTATAGATGTGGGGATATATCTGGGTATAGATGCGGGTATATACCCGGGTATAGATGTGGGTATGGATGCGGGTATAGATGTGGGGATATATCTGGGTATAGGTGTGGGTATAGATGTGGGTATAGATGTGGGCATAGATGTGGGTAGAGATGTGGGTATGGATGTGGGTATGGATGTGGGGATATATCTGGGTATAGATGTGGGTATATATGTGGGTATAGATGTGGGTATAGATGTGGGGATATATATGGGTATAGATGTGGGTATAGATGTGAGTATAGATGTGGGTATAGATGTGGGGATATATATGGGTATAGATGTGGGTATGGATGTGGGTATATATGTGGGTATAGATGTGGGGATAGATGTGGGAATAGCTGTGGGTATGGATGTGGGTATAGATGTGGGTATATATCTGGGTATAGATGAGGGTATATATGTGGGTATAGATGTGGGTAGAGATGTGGGTAGAGATGTGGGAATAGCTGTGGGTATGGATGTGGGTATAGATGTGGGTATATATCTGGGTATAGATGAGGGTATATATGTGGGTATAGATGTGGGTAGAGATGTGGGTAGAGATGTGGGTATAGATGTGGGTATAGATGTGGGTAGAGATGTGGGTATGGATGTGGGTATAGATGCGGGGATATATCTGGGTATAGATGAGGGTATATATGTGGGTATAGATGTGGGTAGAGATGTGGGTAGAGATGTGGGTATAGCTGTGGGTATGGATGTGGGTATAGATGTGGGTATATATCTGGGTATAGATGAGGGTATATATGTGGGTATAGATGTGGGTAGAGATGTAGGTAGAGATGTGGGTATAGATGTGGGTATAGATGTGGTTATAGATGTGGGTATGGATGCGGGTATGGATGTGGGTATAGATGTGGGTATAGATGTGGGTATGGATGCGGGTATGGATGTGGGTATGGATGCGGGTATAGATGTGGGTATAGATGTGGGTATAGATGTGGGTATAGATGTGGGTATATATCCGGGTATAGATGTGGGGATATATCTGGGTATGGATGTGCGGATATATCTGGGTATAGATGTGGGTATAGATGTAGGTAGAGATGTAGGTATAGATGTGGGTATAGCTGTGGGTATGGATGTGGGTATAGATGTGGGTATATATCCGGGTATAGATGTGGGTATAGATGTGGGTATAGATGTGGGGATATATCTGGGTATAGACGTGGGTATGGATGTGGGTATAGATGTGGGTATAGATGTGGGTATATATCCGGGTATAGATGTGGGGATATATCTGGGTATGGATGTGGGGATATATCTGGGTATAGATGTGGGTATAGATGTGGGGATATATGTGGGTATAGATGAGGGTATATATGTGGGTATAGATGTGGATATAGATGTGGGTAGAGATGTGGGTAGAGATGTAGGTAGAGATGTGGGTATAGATGTGGGTAGAGATGTATGTAGAGATTTGGGTATAGATGGGGTATAGCTGTGGGTATGGATGTGGGTATGGATGTGGGTATATATGTTGGTATAGATGTGGGTAGAGCTGTGGGTAGAGATGTAGGTATAGATGTGGGTATAGCTGTGGGTATGGTTGTGGGTATGGATGTGGGTATAGATGTGGGTATAGATGTGGGTATAGATGTGGGTATAGATGTGGGTATGGATGTGGGTATAGATGTGGGTATGGGTGTGGGTATAGATGCGGGTATGGATGTGGGTATAGATGTGGGTATAGATGTGGGTATAGATGAGGGTATAGATGTGGGTATGGATGTGGGTATACAGTGGGGCAAAAAAGTATTTAGTCAGCCACCAATTGTGCAAGTTCTCCCACTTAAAAAGATGAGAGAGGCCTGTAATTTTCCTCATAGGTACACTTCATCTATGACAGACAAAATGAGAAAAAACAATCCAGAAAATCACATTGTAGGATTTTTAAAGAATTTATTTGCAAATTGTGGTGGAAAATAAGTATTTGGTCACCTACAAACAAGCAAGATGTCTGGCTCTCACAGACCTGTAACTTCTTCTTTAAGAGGCTCCTCTGTCCTCCACTCGTTACCTGTATTAATGGCACCTGTTTGAACTTGTTATCAGTATAAAAGACACCTGTCCACAACCTCAAACAGTCACACTCCAAACTTCAATATGGCCAAGACCAAAGAGCTGTCAAAGGACACCAGAAACAAAATTGTAGACCTGCACCAGGCTGAGAAGACTGAATCTGCAATAGGTAAGCAGCTTGGTTTGAAGAAATCAACTGTGGGAACAATTATTAGGAAATGGAAGACTTACAAGACAACTGATAATCTCCCTCGATCTGGGGCTCCACGCAAGATCTCACCCCGTGGGGTCAAAATGATCACAAGAACGGTGAGCAAAAATCCCAGATCCACACGGGAGGACCTAGTGAATGACCTGCAGAGAGCTGGGACCAGAGTAACAAAGCCTACCATCAGTAACACACTACGCCGCCAGGGACTCAAATCCTGCAGTGCCAGACGTGTCCCCCTGCTTAAGCCAGCACATGTCCAGGCCCGTCTGAAGTTTGCTAGAGAGCATTTGGATGATCCAAAAGAAGATTGGGAGAATGTCATATAGTCAGATGAAACCAAAATATAACTTTTTGGTAAAAACTCAACTCGTCGTGTTTGGAGGACAAAGAATGCTGAGTTGCATCCAAAGAACAACATACCTACTGTGAAGCATGGGGGTAGAAACATCATGCTTTGGGGCTGTTTTTCTGCAAAGGGACCAGGACGACTGATCCGTGTAAAGGAAAGAATGAATGGGGCCATGTATCGTGAGATTTTGAGTGAAAACCTCCTTCCATCAGCAAGGGCATTGAAGATGAAACGTGGCTGGGTCTTTCAGCATGAAAATGATCCCAAACACACCGCCCGGGCAACGAAGGAGTGGCTTCGTAAGAAGCATTTCAAGGTCCTGGAGTTGTCACGTTCCTGACCTATTTCTGTTAGTTTGTTTTATGTGTTAGTTGGTCAGGATGTGAGTTTGGGTGGGCATTCTATGTTTTCTGTTTCTATGTTGGTTTATGGGTTGCCTGGTATGGCTCTTAATTAGAGGCAGGTGTTTGGCGTTCCTCTAATTAAGAGTCATATTTAGGTAGGTGTTTTCACAGTGTTCGTTGTGGGTGGTTGTCTCCTGTGTCTGTGTATGTCGTTGCGCCACACGGGACTGTTTTCGGTTTGTTTGTTTTTCGGTTTATGTAGTCTGTTCCTGTTTCATGCGTTCTTCGTTATATGTAAGTTCTTATGTTCAGGTGCGTCTACGTCGTTTGTTGTTTTGTTAGTGTATAATCGAGTTTGTGTTTTCTTTAATAAATATGTCTTCAAACTCCGCTGCATTTTGGTTCAATCCCTGCTCCTCCTCTTCTGATGAAGAGGAGGAGGAAAGCCGTTACAGGAGTGGCCTAGCCAGTCTCCAGATTTCAACCCCATAGAAAATCTTTGGAGGGAGTTGAAAGTCCGTGTTGCCCAGCAACAGCCCCAAAACATCACTGCTCTAGAGGAGATCTGCATGGAGGAATGGGCCAAAATACCAGCAACAGTGTGTGAAAACCTTGTGAAGACTTACAGAAAACGTTTGACCTCTGTCATTGCCAACAAAGGGTATATAACAAAGTATTGAGATAAACTTTTGTTATTGACCAAATACTTATTTTCCACCATAATTTGCAAATAAATTAATAAAAAATCCTACAATGTGATTTTCTGGATTGTTTTTTCTCATTTTGTCTGTCATAGTTGAAGTGTACCTATGATGAAAATTACAGGCCTCTCATCTTTTTAAGTGGGAGAACTTGCACAATTGGTGGCTGACTAAATACTTTTTTGCCCCACTGTATATGTGGGTATAGATGTGGGTATGGATGTGGGTATGGATGTGGGTATAGATGTGGCTATAGATGGATAACTCCTGTGAGATGAGACTGTAGACAGAACAGGATAACTCCTGTGAGATGAGACTGTAGACAGAACAGGATAACTCCTGTGAGATGAGACTGTAGGCAGGACAGGATACCTCCTGTGAGACTGTAGGCAGGACAGGATACCTCCTGTGAGACTGTAGGCAGGACAGGATACCTCCTCTGAGATGAGACTGTAGACAGAACAGGATACCTCCTCTGAGATGAGACTGTAGACAGGACAGGATAACTCCTCTAAGATGAGACTGTAGGCAGAACAGGATAACTCCTGTGAGATGAGACTGTAGACAGAACAGGATAACTCCTGTGAGATGAGACTGTAGACAGAACAGGATAATTCCTGTGAGATGAGACTGTAGGCAGGACAGGATACCTCCTGTGAGACTGTAGGCAGGACAGGATACCTCCTCTGAGATGAGACTGTAGACAGGACAGGATAACTCCTGTGACATGAGACTGTAGACAGAACAGGATAACTCCTGTGAGATTAGACTGTAGTTAGGACAGGATACCTCCTGTGAGATGAGACTGTAGGCAGGACAGGATACCTCCTCTGAGATGAGACTGTAGACAGGACAGGATACCTCCTGTGAGATGAGACTGTAGGCAGGACAGGATAACTCCTGTGACATGAGACTGTAGACAGAACAGGATAACTCCTGTGAGATGAGACTGTAGGCAGGACAGGATACCTCCTGTGAGACTGTAGGCAGGACAGGATACCTCCTGTGAGATGGGACTGTAGGCAGGACAGGATAACTCCTGTGAGATGAGACTGTAGGCAGGACAGAATAACTCCTATGAGACTGTAGGCAGGACAGGATACCTCCTGTGAGATGAGACTGTAGACAGGACAGGATACCTCCTGTGAGATGAGACTGTAGACAGGACAGGATACCTCCTGTGAGATGAGACTGTAGGCAGGACAGGATACCTCCTGTGAGATGAGACTGTAGGCAGGACAGGATACCTCCTGTGAGACTGTAGGCAGGACAGGATACCTCCTGTGAGATGGGACTGTAGGCAGGACAGGATACCTCCTGTGAGACTGTAGGCAGGACAGGATACCTCCTGTGAGATGAGACTGTAGGCAGGACAGGATAACTCCTATGAGACTGTAGGCAGGACAGGATACCTCCTGTGAGATGAGACTGTAGACAGGACAGGATACCTCCTGTGAGATGAGACTGTAGACAGGACAGGATACCTCCTGTGAGATGAGACTGTAGACAGGACAGGATACCTCCTGTGAGATGAGACTGTAGACAGGACAGGATACCTCCTTTGAGATGAGACTGTAGACAGGACAGGATAACTCCTGTGAGATGAGACTGTAGACAGGACAGGATAACTCCTGTGAGATGAGACTGTAGACAGGACAGGATAACTCCTGTGAGATGAGACTGTAGACAGGACAGGATAACTCCTGTGAGATGAGACTGTAGACAGGACAGGATAACTCCTGTGAGATGAGACTGTAGGCAGGACAGGATAACTCCTGTGAGATGAGACTGTAGACAGAACAGGATAACTCCTGTGAGATGAGACTGTAGACAGGACAGGATACCTCCTGTGAGATGAGACTGTAGACAGGACAGGATAACTCCTGTGAGATGAGACTGTAGACAGGACAGGATAACTCCTGTGAGATGAGACTGTAGACAGGACAGGATAACTCCTGTGAGGTGAGACTGTAGGCAGGACAGGATAACTCCTGTGAGATGAGACTGTAGACAGGACAGGATAACTCCTGTGAGATGAGACTGTAGACAGGACAGGATAACTCCTGTGAGATGATACTGTAGGCAGGACAGGATACCTCCTGTGAGATGAGACTGTAGGCAGGACAGGATACCTCCTGTGAGATGAGACTGTAGGCAGGACAGGATACCTCCTGTGAGATGACTGTAGGCAGGACAGGATACCTCCTGTGAGATGAGACTGTAGGCAGGACAGGATACCTCCTGTGAGACTGTAGGCAGGACAGGATACCTCCTGTGAGACGAGACTATGTTCATTTGAGTACATTTTAACTGTGTTTTTACATGCCAGTTAAATCAGTGGTTGATTTGAGGTGGTTTGGTCATCCATTCCATTAAACGCTTGGTTTATATCTGCGAACCAAATTCTATCTACAGTAGTAATTGCTGATGACCCTCATTTCAGCCAACATTGCCAATAAAAATATCCCCGTTATGTTTCACAGTTCAGTTCGATGATACATTTTGTGGATTTCTGAGGTCACTGTTAATGCCTTCATCAAGAACAAAAACATTGAATAACCAACATCAGACGAGTGCCAAACGACCGCAAATGACCTGGATGCAAGACAAGAGGTTTGGAGACTGCCAAGAGGTTGGGATGACAGCCAAAAGGTTGGGATGACAGCCAAGAGGTTTGGATGACAGTCAAGAGGTTAAGAGACAGCCAAGAGGTTAGGAGACAGCCAAGACCTAGACCAGGGGTCGGGAACCTTTTTGACTAAGAGAGCCATGAAAGCAAAAAATTTGGAAATTTATTTCAGTGAGAGCCATATAATATATTTTAAAAGTGAATTCAACTAAATGTCAGTATAATAAGCCTCTGAATTTGTCAAAGTGCCGCTTTACATTCGACCGTTTCATCGATGTAATTTATTCATTGCAAATTAGACACACCGCAGAACCTGCTCTCTCCACAAAGGCGAATTCTTCGGTCCATTCGTCCTGAAATGTACGATACTCGTCATCTTTTTTTCTTTTCGCCATCTTCTTCGCCGAAGGGTTAGCTTTGAGCTAATGACCGAGCAGACTGATTCAAAAGGAGGCGTTTAGCTGTTTTACCTAGCAACGGCCAACGTAGGCCAGCATCATTTAATTCAAATAATGGACAATTTCTCCTGCAGCCCTGAACAGGACATGAGCAGTGAAAAATCGATGGATGGATTAAAACAAGTGAGAATAGGCCTCCCGGGTGGCGCAGTGGTCTAGAGCACTGCATCGCATTGCTAGCTGCGCCACCAGAGTCTCTGGGTTCGCGCCCAGGCTCTGTCGCAGCCGGCCGCGACCGGGAGGTCGTTGGGGCTACGCACAATTGGCTTAGCGTCGTCCGGGTTAGGGAGGGTTTGGCCGGTAGAGATATCCTTGTCTCATCGCGCTCCAGCGACTCCTGTGGCGGGCCGGGCGCAGTGCGCGCTAACCGAGGGGGGCGGGTGCACGGTGTTTCCTCCGACACATTGGTGCGGCTGGCTTCCGGGTTGGAGGCGCGCTGTGTTAAGAAGCTGTGCGGCTTGGTTGGGTTGTGCTTCGGAGGACGCATGGCTTTCGACCTTCGTCTCTCCCGAGCCCGTACGGGAGTTGTAGCGATGAGACAAGATAGTAATTACTAGCGATTGGATACCACGAAAATTGGGGAGAAAAGGGGATAAAATTTATTTAAAAAAAAGGAAAAACAAATTGAGAATATTTTGTTTTATCTGCGAGCCAGATGCAATCATCAAAAGAGCCACACCTGACCTAGACCATCACTTAGTCAAAAGAACATCTAGACCATCACTTAGCCAACAGAACATCTAGACCATCACATAGCCAACAAAACACCTAGACCATCACATAGCCAACAAAACACCTAAACCATCACATAGCCAACAAAACACCTAAACCATCACATAGCCAACAGAACACTGAAGTATTGTGTCTGCAGAAAAACTCAGATGACAGGACCAAATGAATACCGATCCAGATAAAACTCGACAAGCTGTCTGAAAAAGACAACGCCTCATAGTATACATGGAAGAGTAGACTTCAAGTCCAGTCCAGTCTGCAGACCCACAGATAGCAGTGAGCAGTGTTCCATGGGTAAGTGCCTGTTTTAGGGCCCCTCACTGAGTAAAGCTGCCTAAAGCTGCCAGTGTGAAGACCGTGTTGATCTGCAGGGTTTCTGTAGTCCCAATCAGCAACAAACAAACAAACAAAATACTTTTCTACCTGAGAGGAATAATGAGGAGAGGAGAAAACTGACTGACTCAATAGCAAGAGGCACGCACACACACATACGAGAGGATGTAAAGTGCTGTTACCTGACAGGACAGTGAACATGGCAGCGAAGGCGTTGAGTTTGAGTCCGTTGATGACATTTCCTAAGTGACATGCCTCTATGGACATGAGGATGCCTCCGGTGGCCAGGAGGAGAATATAAAGACACTCTGCCACGATACACAGCCACAGCACTCCTACAAAAGGAGAGAGGGAGGGAGAGAGAGAGAAAGAGAGAGAGAGAGAGAGAGAGAGAGCGAGAGAGAGAGAGAGAGAGAGAGAGAGAGAGAGAGAGAGAGGCAAGGGGATGGGAAAGAGGGACAAATGGGAGAGGGAGAGGAGATTGAGGAGAGGGAGGGAGGTGAGAAAAAGAAAGCAATGAGGGAGGGAGGGAGGGATGGGATGGGAATGAGAGACACATAAATTAAGGGGGAAGTTAGGTAAGGGAGTTGGACCAGTGACCGATTCACCATATCATTAACCTCCACTGTAACGGTGAAGATTCATCTGTCTCTAAGAGACAGACAGAGACACCACTTGACCTACACTCACTGCCTGGGTTATGGATGATGGGATGAATGGTCCTTGATATGATCGCGGTTTGTAAAACTACATTAAGTTGCCCCCTATTACTGTGCAACTACACTGTAATAGCTGTAGTAAGAACATAGTAACAACGTCGTAACAACGTCGTAACAACACAGTAACAACACAGTAACAACACAGTAACAACACAGTAACACCGTAGTAACAACACAGTAACAACACAGTGACAACAGTGACAACACAGTAACACCGTAGTAACAACACAGTAACAATACAGTAACACCGTAGTAACACCGTAGTAACATCGTAGTGACAACACAGTAACAACACAGTAACAACACAGTAACAACACAGTAACAACGTAGTAACACCGTAGTAACAACACAGTGACAACAGTAACAACACAGTAACAACAAGATAAAAACGTAGTACCAACACAGTAACAACACAGTAACAACACAGTAACAACACAGTAACAACACAGTAACGCCATAGTAACAACACAGTAACAACACAGTAACACCGTAGTAACAACACAGTAACAACACAGTAACACCGTAGTAACACCGTAGTAACACCGTAGTAACAACACAGTAACAACACAGTAACACCGTAGTAACAACACAGTCACAACACAGTAACACCGTAGTAACAACACAGTAACACCGTAGTAACAACACAGTAACACCGTAGTAACAACACAGTAACACCTCAGTAACAACACAGTAACAACACAGTAACACCGTAGTAACAACACAGTAACAATACAGTAACACCGTAGTAACAACACAGTAACACCGTAGTAACAACACAGTAACAACACAGTAACAACACAGTAACACCGTAGTAACAACACAGTAACACCGTAGTAACAACACAGTAACAACACAGTAACACCGTAGTAACACCGTAGTAACATCGTAGTGACAACACAGTAACAACACAGTAACAACACAGTAACAACACAGTAACAACACAGTAACAACACAGTAACACTGTAGTAACAACACAGTAACAACACAATAACTACACAGTAACACCGTAGTAACACCGTAGTAACACCGTAGTAACAACACAGTAACAACACAGTGACAACACAGTAACAACACAGTAACAACACAGTAGCACCGTAGTAACAACACAGTAACACCGTAGTAACAACACAGTAACAACACAGTAACAACACAGTAACACCGTTGTAACATCACAGTGACAACACAGTGACAACACAGTAACAACACAGTAACAACACAGTGACAACACAGTAACAACACAGTAACAACATAGTGACATCACAGTAACAACACAGTGACAACACAGTAACAACAAGGTAACAACACAGTAACAACACAGTAACAACACAGTAACAACACAGTAACAACACAGTAACACCGTAGTAACAACACAGTAACAACACAGTAACAACACAGTAACAACACAGTAACTACACAGTAACAACACAGTAACACCGTTGTAACATCACAGTGACAACACAGTGACAACACAGTAACATCACAGTGACAACACAGTACCAACACAGTAACAACACAGTAACAACAAAGTGACAACACAGTACCAACACAGTAACAACACAGTAGCAACACAGTAACAACACAGTAACAACACAGTAACGACACGGTAACAGCACAGTAACACCATATTAACAACGTAGTAACAACACAGTAACAGCACAGTAACAACGTAGTAACACAGTAACGACACGGTAACAGCACAGTAACACCATATTAACAACATAGCAACAACACAGTAACAACACAGTAACAACACAGTAACAACACAGTAACAACACAGTAACAAAACAGTAACAACACAGTAACACCATATTAACAACACAGTAACAACACAGTAACAACACAGTAACAACACAGTAACAACACAGTAACAACACAGTGACAACACAGTAACAACACAGTAACAACACAGTAACAACACAGTAACAACACAGTAACAACACAAAAACAACATAGTAACACCATATTAACAACGTAGTAACAACACAGTAACAACGTAGTAACAACACAGTAACAACACAATAACAACACAATAACAACATAGTAAAACCATAGTCACAACGTAGTAGCAACGTAGTAACAACACAGTAACAACACAGTGACAACACAGTAACAACATAGTAACAACGCAGTAACACAGTAACAACACAATAACAACACAGTAACAACGTAGTAACAACACAGTAACAACACAATAACAACATAGTAAAACCATAGTCACAACGTAGTAGCAACGTAGTAACAACACAGTAACAACACAGTAACAACATAGTAACAACACAGTAACAACACAGTAACAACACAGTAACAACATAGTAACAACACAGTAACAACACAGTAACAACAGAATAACAACATAGTAAAACCATAGTCACAACGTAGTAGCAACGTAGTAACAACGTAGTATTACTATGCTATTACATGGTAATAGGGTTTAGCGGCATCAGTCATAAACACCTCTAGAACAAGGACTGTGTAATTACACATCCAACTGCTGAAACTTATTCCAGCAGAGATGTGTTTCCATTAAAATGACTCTTTGCAGAAAGCTGTGTGTGATGACGTAGCGTATATAAAATAACTTTCGCTGTTAAATTCCCATGTACCGAATGAAAAATACAAGATGAAATGGTTTGAATCGCATTTTCAACTCAACTGATGGTTTTGTCACAAAAACTGTTGTGTTATATAGCAAATGTGCCCACTCTGGTCTTGGCATATACGCTGTAGCCAACATCTTGCAGATACAGTGCGGGTAGGCAACCTTTACTGAACAAAAATATAAATGCAACATGTAAAGATTCCAGAAATTTTCCATCCGCAAAAGAAAATATTTTTTCTCAAATTTTGAGCACAAATTTGTTTACATCTTTGTTAGTGAGTATTTCTCCCTTTGCCAAGGTAATCCATCCACCTGACAGCTGTGGCATATCAAGAAGCTGATTAAACAGCATGATCATTACACAGGTGCACCTTGTGCTGGGGAAAATAAAAGGCCACTCTAAAATGTCGTTTTGTCACAGAATCATAAAACCCGGGACGAGATGTTAAAACTGTCCATTGTGCCAGTAGATGGTATGCACTCACATGAGATTTGCCGAGATGTTGACAGAGTGGCATGGGAGGTTTATTTCTTAGACTGGGTTAAGATGTCAATTTTGGGACACATCCTCAGTAGTGTGCCTTCGAATCAGTGGGTGTTTCGGCCTTTAATCACTAAACACCCTCATCAAAGGTGGCCAGCTAAAGGGTGATCAAGCCTTAGCTTGTGTCCCATGTCCAATTAAGATTTCCCACGGGACTATGCAAGGCAGGGGCGTCCTCTTCCCTGAGCCAGCCCTACAGCTGACCGCATACCTCATATGCCCTCCTCAAGTTGGAGGGATCTGAATTGGGTTCTCAGGTGGGGGTGGGGGGGGGGGGTCATGAAGTTATAGCCCAGCAAGGGTCCTTCCATTTGATCCAGATCCACTGGCTGCCTCTTTCAGCTGCTTGAGAAACTGCTCTGACGGTCTGCCGCAGAGCCTGTCCATGGATTCCAAGTTCTTTCAGCAACCTGATGGTGGAAGAAGCCACGAATCCTCTGCATCCCACTTCAACTGGCCAGACTTTTGCATTCCAGCCACGCTGAGTTGCGTCTGCTGCCAACTCTGTGTAACGCAGTTTCTTACGCTCGTAGGCCTCTTCAACAGAGTTTTCCCATGGGACTGTGAGCTCTATGATGTACACAGCCTTTCGTGAAGGGGAACAGAGTACCATGTCTGGCCTAAGGTTGGTAGAAGCAATCTCAGGTGGAAAAATGAGTTGCTGGCCAATATCGACAAGCATCTTCCAGTCCCGGGCCATGCCTAGGTGTCCAGTTTCTGGCTTTGTAGGAGGATGCTTGGGCCTTTTCTGTCCCTCCCGGATGAATGTTGTTGTTTTGACGGGATTGCTTGTTTTTGGAGGTAATGAATTGGTTGCACTCCTCTAGGTCTCAAGTGCTGCAGCCAGGCTCTTGAGGACCTGATTGTGCCTCCAGGTGTAGCGGCCTTGTGAGTGGCTGGTCTTGCAACCTGTCATTATATGCCTGAGAGTCGCTGGAGCTGGGCAGAGGGGGCAAGTCGGGTCCTCGCCATACCATTGATGTAGGTTTTTTGGTGATGGAAGCACATCATAAACAGCTCTTATGATGAAGCTGATGTTGCTTGCCTCCTTTTGCCAAAGCTCACTCCAGTTGATCTTTCTCCTCTCCAGGCCTTCCCACCCATTGCCCTTGTTTAGCAAGAGAGACAGCCTTTGCACTTCTTGCAGTCTCCTCCTGTCTGCGCACCTCCTCGACCACCAGCTTCCTGCGTTCAGATGTTGTTGCCTTATGGAACGTTGGTTTGCTTGCTGCCAGGCCAAAGCCTCCTCTTCCATGCTGGATATTCCCCATAATGTCTTGGTGTCTCGGGGCTGATGTTGCTTGCTGCACAGCCTTGGATGATGTCCATTTCCGTCCAGTTTGTAGGGAAGGTGCAGCCTTGCTAATGGTCTGGTCTTTGGAGTCCTTCAATGTCATCTGAAGTCTTACTTTAGAGCACTTGTACTCCCCCGTTAGACTTGTAAGAGGTAGTTCAAGGACCCCTTTGCCATAGAGGCCGATGTTACTCAGGCATCGTGGGACACCCAGCCACACAACACAACGCATGCAATTGGCATGCTGACTGCAGAAATGTCCACCAGAGCTGTTGCCAGAGAATTGAATGTTAATTTCTCTACCATAAGCCGCCGCTAACGTTGTTTTAGAGAATTTGACAGTATATCCAACCGGCCTCACAACCACAGACCACATGTAACCACGCCAGCTCAAGACCTCCACATCCGGCTTTGTCACCTGTGGGATGGTCGGAGACCAGTCACCCGGACAGCTGATGAAACTGAGGAGTATCTCTGTCTGTAATAAAGCCCTTTTGTGGGGAAAAACTCATTTTGATTGGCTGGGCCTGGCTCCCAAGTGGGTGTGCCTGTCTCCCCAGTGGGTAGGCCTATGCCCACCCATGGCTCCGCCCCTGCCCAGTCATGTGAAATCCATAGATTAGGGTCTAATAAATATATTTAAAATTGAATTATTTCCTTTTATGAACTGTAACTCGTAAAATTGTTAAAATTATTGCATGTTTCTGTTGTTAATGTGAATGAATGCATGGGGGAATATTAGCTAGCTTAGCGACCCTGAGTTTGTACATTTTACTCACTAAAGTAGTTATTGTTATGAGTCTGAAACAAGGAAATGAATTTGAATGCTTTGAATATTAATCTTTATTTAACCCATTAAAGAAAAGTCAAACAGAACATTTTCCCCTGTCTCCTTATTGCTCCCAGTACTGCAAAGATGGTTACATTGTAATTACATAGCAATTAATACGTTTTCATTTTACATTAAATTACACTGTAAATACATGTATATAATTTGTAACAAGATTGTAATAACACGTGGTAAATATTGTGTACAATGTAACTAAAAGGGTTATACTCTACCTAATATTATCCTGTCTCCGCATTTCTCCTGGTTAACCATGTTTCTCCAAAAGTGTTGTTCCATTGTAACTACATAGTAATTAAAACATTATTTCACTGTACATTAAGTTGTTTACTCCGGAGTGTGTACATTATAAATACAAGTGTATCCATTTGAACAACATTGTCATTACATATCATTTGATTGAATATACCCTTTGGGCCAGGTTAGAACATGGAAATGACCAATCAGAAAACAATCTGCTTTGTTACAATTGTTGTTGCCAGCTCCTAGCCTATTAGGGCAAGATGGTATCAACCCTGGGTACGTGTAAGAAGGTCACAATTTGGCTGGTGTTATTAACATGGTCATTAACAGGTGACTTTCAAACGTGTAATTGCGAAACATTGGTGACATAGTGGAAACAAGAAAATGTGCAATAACCTTCAGCAAGTGGGATGTGTGATTACACAGTCCTTGTTGCAATCGTGTAATAAGTGATGTTGTTACTAGGGGTTTTACTAGAGTTATTACTGTGTAGTTACATAGTAATAGGGGGCAACTTAATGTAACGTGTTACCCCGTGGCATGACAATAATACCTACATGTTATTACTAACCAGTTACAGTGTAATTACATAGATTATAACACTGTTAGTTACTGTGCTATAAGACCTGTAGAAATAGTGCTGCCAAAAATAGTTAGAATTTAAAAGTTAAAAGTAGGCCTAGACCTAGATGAATAATTGAATCTGTTCATATCTCTTAGCGATAGAACAATACTTTTTACTTGTTCTGACCAAACTCTTAAATGGGATTTCAATGATTAATCAAAGGTGATCCTTTTTATTACACGGCAGGATTAAGGTGCATATTAAAAAGATGAAGGTAGTCTGTGATTTATTCAAGTGAATCTCACATACGTGCCTCTTTCGCAGTTTTGTACTATTTTTTTGTCGACCTGAGAGTATTCTTTTAGCTATTACTATAACTTACGTTTCCTAGCCAACATATCCCCCGTCACAAAAGCACAGAGAAAGGACTTATTGGATGAAATCAGAACTGAGATCAATTACATTAAAACCAACAAAACCCAGTTAGAAATTTGTCATAATAATGCCCCTTCTGGGTACAGAGACAGTGACATTGGACTCGAAATAGGCACAGAGAGGATGTGTGTGTGTGTGTGTGTGTGTGTGTGTGTGTGTGTGTGTGTGTGTGTGTGTGTGTGTGTGTGTGTGTGTGTGTGTGTGTGTGTGTGTGTGTGTGTGTGTGTGTTGAACAGTATTTTGTATTGAAGTGAATTAGGCACGGAAAGAATGTGCCGACACAGAGGAGATAAAACGACTGAAGGAGGGATGTCTGACTGATGAAGGACGGAGAGCGACACACTATCTAACCATCCTCTCATCCTCTTCGTCAGGATGAAGGAGGGATGTCTGACTGATGAAGGACGGAGAGCGACACACTATCTAACCATCCTTTCATCCTCTTCGTCAGGATGAAGGAGGGATGTCTGACTGATGAAGGACGGAGAGCGACACACTATCTAACCATCCTTTCATCCTCTTCGTCAGGATGAAGGAGGGATTTCTGACTGATGAAGGACGGAGTGCGACACACTATCTAACCATCCTTTCATCCTCTTCGTCAGGATGAAGGAGGGATGTCTGACTGATGAAGGACGGAGAGCGACACACTATCTAACCATCCTTTCATCCTCTTCGTCAGGATGAAGGAGGGATTTCTGACTGATGAAGGACGGAGAGCGACACACTATCTAACCATCTTTTCATCCTCTTCGTCAGGATGAAGGAGGGATGTCTGACTGATGAAGGGAGGAGAGCGACACACTATCTAACCATCCTTTCATCCTCTTCGTCAGGATGAAGGAGGGATGTCTGACTGATGAAGGACGGAGAGCGACACACTATCTATCCATCCTCTCATCCTCTTCGTCAGGATGAAGGAGGGATGTCTGACTGATGAAGGGCGGAGTGCGACACACTATCTATCCATCCTCTCATCCTCTTCGTCAGGATGAAGGAGGGATGTCTGACTGATGAAGGGCGGAGTGCAACACACTATCTAACCATCCTTTCATCCTCTTCGTCAGGATGAAGGAGGGATGTCTGACTGATGAAGGGCGGAGTGCGACACACTATCTATCCATCCTCTCATCCTCTTCGTCAGGAAGCATGTTGCATGTTGCTTTCAGAGGCAGTTTGGAACTCGTTAGTGAGTGTTACAACCGAGGATAGACGATTTTTATGCGCCACGTGCTTCAGCAATCGGCGGTCCTGCTCTGTGAGCTTGTGTGGCCCACCACTTCGTGGCTGAGCCGTTGTTGCTCCTAGATGTTTCCACTTCACAATAACAGCACTTAGTTGAAAGAGGCAGCCCTAGCAGGGCAGAAATTTGACGAACTGACTTGATGGAAAGGTGGCACCCTGTGACAGTGTCACGTTGAACGTCACTGAGCTCTTCAGTAAGGCCATTCTACTGCCAATGTTTGTCTATGGAGAATGCATGGCTGTGTGCTTGATTTTATATTCCCGGTGTCGCTGAAATAGCTAAATCCACTAATTTGAAGGCGTGTCCACATACTTTTGGCCATGTAGTGTATCTCAGTCACAGCAAGTAAAATGTTTTTGTAACCGTTACTAGGAACATTGCTGAAGTTAACAATAGATAGGTCTTCAACATACCCTATATTTGTACATGGCTTACTATTCAACATAAACAGTTTAGGAGTTATTAATACTCTTACCTGTCCCCTATATGTTTTTACATTATTATAGGGGCATTATCACATATCACTTGAATTGGTACAGCATTCTCACTAACGGGTGCAACAAATATAGCCACTTACATGGCAAGCCTCCAAAGATGCTAATGAGCCAGCGATTCTGTCCCCCTCCCCAAACATTTTACCGCAATGCACTATAAATTACAGAATGCTGCAGTAAATAATATACAGCCAAACAGCAATATAGTACTTTGATAAATAGTATTTTAATAAAACTGCAGCAATTGCTAACAGTTAAGTAATTCTATATTACAGTACACCAATTAATAATTTTGTATTTTATATCACTACCAAATATTGTAGAGGGCTTAAAGGGTAAATATTCAACCATTAAACAGTTTAAAGGTCCTCAGCAGTCATTCTGAAAAGTACTTTTTCTCTCATGGCTAACTACCAGGAAGTTTGAAAAGACAGGCTGAGTGGGCGGGGAGCTTATATTCATGAGCTCAATTTGACTGACAGTTCAGTATATATTTACATATTAGTCCTATGTCAAGCAACTCGGATACAGTGAGCAGTGTTGCAGTAAAATCCTCTCAAGCTAATTTGGTGATAAACAAAGCAACTCAGACAACATTAACATTGCATCAATGAGATTAAATATATACATACAGTGCATTCGGGAAGGATTCAGACCCCTTGACTTTTTCTACATTTTGTTACGTTACAGCCTTATTCTAAAATGGATTAAATAAATAAAACAATCCTCAGCAATCTACACACAATACCCCATAATGACAAAGCAAAAACAGGTTTTTAGACTTATTACAAATTGAAAACAGAAATACCTTATTTACATTAGTGTTCAGACCCTTTGCTATGAGACTCAAAATTGAGCTCAGGTGCATCCTGTTTCCATTGATCATCCTTGAGACGTTTCTACAACTTGATTGGAGTCCACCTGTGGGAAATTCAATTGATTGGACATGCTTTGGAAAGGTACACACCTGCCTATATAAGGTCTCACAGTTGACAGTGCATGTCAGAGCAAAAACCAAGCCATGAGGTTGAAGGAATTGTTCGTAGAGTGCCGAGACATGATTGCGTTGAGGCACAGATCTGGGGAAGGGTACCAAAACATTTCTACAGCATTGAAGGTCCCGAAGAACACAGTGGCCTCCATAAACGGAAAAAGTTTGGAACCACCAAGACTCTTCCTAGACCTGGCCAAACTGAGCAATCAGGGGAGAAGGGCTTGGTCAGGGAGGTGACTAAGAAACCGATTGTCACCCTGACAGAGCTCTAGAGTTTATGGAGATGGAAGAAACTTCCAGAAGGACAACTGTCTCTGCAGGACTCCACCAATCAGGCCTTTATGGTAGAGGGGCCAGACGGAAGCCACTCCTCAGTAAAAGGCACATGACAGCCCGCTTGGCAGTGGTATTACTTAGGTAAAAATACTTTAAAGTACTACTTTACTTAAGTTGTTTTTTGGGGTACCTGCACTCTACTCTACTTTACTATTTATATTTTTGGCTACTTTTACTTCACTACATTCCTAAAGAAAATGTACTTTTTACTCCATACATTGTCCCTGACACCCAAAATAACTTGTTACATTTTGACGGGAAAATGGTCCAATTCACACACTTATCAAGAGAACATCTCTGGTCATCCCTACTGCCTCTGATATGGCAGACTCATTAATCACAAATGCTTTGTTTGTAAATGGTGTTGAAGTGTGCCCCTGGCTGTCTGTAAATGATGTCTGAGTGTTGGAGCGTGCCCCTGGCTGTCCGTCAATAAAAAATAAAATAAAATTGTGCCGTACGACTTGCTTAATATAAGGAATTTAAAATGATTTTTACTTTTACTTTTGATATTTCAGTACACTTGAGCAATTACATTTAATTTCGCTGCTTAAGTATTTAAAACTAAATACTTTTACTTGAGTAGTATTTTACAGGGTGACTTTCACATTTACTTGAGTCATTTTCTATTATTAAAATATCTTTACTTTTACTCAAGTATGACTTGAGTACTCTTTCCAGCACTGCCGCTAGAATTTGCCAAAAGGCACCTAATTTATGAGAAACAAGATTCTTTGGTCTGATGAAACCCAGATTGAACTCTTGAATGCCAAGTGTCACGTCTGGAGGAAACATGGCACCATCCCTACGGTGAAGCATGGTGGTGGCAGAATCATGCTGTGGGGATGTTTTTCTGCTGCACAGACTGGGAGACTAGTCAGGATCGAGGCAAAAATGAGCGGAGAAAAGTACAGAGAGATCCTTGATGAAAATCTGCTCCAGAGAGCTCAGGACCTCACACTGGGGCAAAGGTTCACCTTCCAACAGAACAATGACCCTAAGCACACAGCCAAGACAAAGCAGGAGTGGCTTTGGGACAAGTCTCTGAATGTCCTTGATTGGCCTAGCCAGAGCCCGGACTTAAACTTGATCGAACATCTCTAGAGAGACCTGAAAATAGCTGTGCAGCAATGCTCCCCATCCAACCTGACAGAGCTTGAGAGGATCTGCAGAGAAGAATGGTAGAAACTCCCCAAATACAGGTTGCCAAGCTTGTAGCGTCATACCCAAGAAGACTCGAGGCTGTAATCACTGCCAAAGGTGCTTCAACAAAGTAATGAGTAAAGGGTCTGAATACTTATGTAAATGTAATATTTAATTTACATTTTTTATAAATTAGCAAACATTTCTAGAAATCTGTTTTTGCTTTGTCATTATGGGGTATCGTGTGTAGATTGAAGAGGGGAAAAAACAATTTAATCCATTTTAGAATAAGGCAGTAATGTAACAAAATGTGGAAAAAGTCAAGGGGTCTGAATACTTTCCAAAAGCACTGTGTGTATGCATGTATATATATATATATATATACACTGCTCAGAAAAATAAAGGGAACACTTAAACAACACAGTGTAACTCCAAGTCAATCACACTTCTGTGAAATCAAACTGTCCAATTAGGAAGCAACACTGATTGACAATACATTTCACATGCTGTTGTGCAAATGGAATAGACAAAAGGTGGAAATTATAGGCAATTAGCAAGGCACCCCCAAAAAAGGAGTGATTCTGCAGGTGGTGACCACAGACAACTTCTCAGTTCCTATGCTTCCTGGCTGATGTTTTGGTCACTTTTGAATGCTGGCGGTGCTCTCACTCTAGTGGTAGCATGAGACGGAGTCTACAACCCACACAAGTGGCTCAGGTAGTGCAGTTCATCCAGGATGGCACATCAATGCGAGCTGTGGCAAAAAGGTTTGCTGTGTCTGTCAGCGTAGTGTCCAGAGCATGGAGGCGCTACCAGGAGACAGGCCAGTACATCAGGAGATGTGGAGGAGGCCGTAGGAGGGCAACGACCCAGCAGCAGGAACCGCTACTTCCGCCTTTGTGCCGGGAGGTGCACTGCCAGAGCCCTGCAAAATGACCTCCAGCAGGCCACAAACTCAATTCTTGCTTGTACAATATGCATATTATTATTACTATTGGATTGAAAACACTCTCTAGTTTCTAAAACCGTTTGAATTATATCTGTGATTAAAACAGAACTCATTTGGCACAAACTTCCTGACCAGGAAGTGGAAAGTCTGAAACTATGCTCTGTTCTAGGTCCTGCCTATAAATGGGCATGATACGTATTAGTATACATGCGCGTCATACACCTTCCCCTAGATGTCAAGTGGCAGTGAGAGAAGAAATGGGGTGTATCTATTTTTGGTCTGAGTTGGAATAAATCCTCTTGGAATGACGTGTCACCCATTTCCTGTTTTCAGGAAGGCGCAAGAAGGAACCGGGGATTGCCTTTTGAAAAGCTGTCGTTATAGGCGACTACGATCTCCGGCTTTGATTTTATTTGATACATGTGACAATATCATCGTAAAGTATGTTTTTTCAATATAGTTTTATTAGATTTTTTTAATTTATTCGGGACGTTAGGCGTGTTGCGTTGTGTGCCTTTGTTCAGGAAGGAGAGCTTCGCGCCACTTGGCTAGCGCGCTTGCTAATTCAAGAGGGAAAAAGGACGTTCTAAATCCAAACAACGATTGTTCTTGACAAAGGACCTCTTGTACAACATTCTGATGGAAGCTCATCAATAGTAGGACCCATTTTATGATGCTATTTCATATATCTGTCGAACTGTGTACTATTAGTTTTGCGCCCAGGTTTTGGGCACTCGGTCGCCATAACGTAAGCCTTATGGCGTAATTAAGTTATTTTTAGAATTCTAACACGGCGATTGCATTAAGAACTAGTGTATCTATCATTTCCTATACAACATGTATTTTTTAGTTATGTTTATGAATAGCTATTTGGTCAGAATATGTGTGTCAGAAAAAGTGTCAGAAAAATATCCAGGCGTTGTGGGAAAAAGTAGCTACGTTAGCACAATGTATAACCACTGATTTCAGCTCTAAATATGCACATTTTCGAACAAAACTTAAGTGTATGTATAACCTGATGTTATAGGACTGTCATCTGATGAAGCATATCAAGGTTGGTCAAAAATTATATATCTTTTGCTGGTTTGTTACGATCGCTAACTTTTGCTGCTGGGAAATGGCTTGTGTTTCTGGCTATTGTGGTAAGCTAATATAACGCTATATTGTGTTTTCGCTGTAAAACACTTAAGAAATCGGAAATATTGGCTGGAATCACAAGATGCCTGTCTTTCATTTGATGTACACCATGTATTTTTCAGAAATGTTTTATGATGAGTATTTAGGTATTTGACGTTGGTGTCTGTAATTATTATGGCTGCTTTCGGTGTGTAACGATCGTCCTCCTCCTCTTCGGACGAAGAGGAGGAGTAGGGATTGGACCAAAGCGCAGCATGAAAGTTTGACATAACGAATTTATTAAAGAAAAGACGAAACACGATAAACACTTGAAAGGATTACCAAAATAACAAAACGACGTAGACAGACCTGAACATGGAACTTACATAAATACACGAAGAACTCACGAACAGGAACAGACTACATACACGAACGACAAAACGAAACAGTCCCGTGTGGTGCACATACACAGACACAGGAGACAACCACCCACAAACAAACAATGTGAACAACCTACCTTTATATGGTTCCCAATCAGAGGAAAACGTCAAACACCTGTCCCTGATTGAGAACCATATAAGGCTAATTACAAACGACTTAAACATAGAAACACAAAACATAGAATGCCCACCCCAACTCACGTCCTGACCAACTAAACACATACAAAAATAACAGAAAACAGGTCAGGAACGTGACAGAACCCCCCCCTCAAGGTGCGAACTCCGGACGCACCACCAAAAGTCTGGGGGAGGGTCTGGGTGGGCATCTGTCCACGGTGGCGGCTCAGGCTCTGGGCGTGGTCCCCATCCCACCATAATAAATCCCCGCTTTTTTAGCCTCCTCCCAATGACCACCCTCCAAATTAACCCCACTGGATTAAGGGGCAGCACCGGACTGAGGGGCAGCACCGGACTGAGGGGCAGCACCGGACTGAGGGGCAGCACCGGACTGAGGGGCAGCACCGGACTGAGGGGCAGCACCGGACTGACTGGCGGATCCTGGCTGGCTGGCTCTGGCGGATCCTGGCTGGCTGGCTCTGGCGGATCCTGGCTGGCTGGCTCTGGCGGATCCTGGCTGGCTGGCTCTGGCTGACCCTGGATGACGGCTCTGGCTGGTCATGGCTCGCTGACGGCTCTGGCTGGTCATGGCTCGCTGACGGCTCTGGCTGGTCATGGCTCGCTGACGGCTCTGGCTGGTCATGGCTCGCTGACGGCTCTGGCTGGTCATGGCTGGATGACGGCTCTGGCTGGTCATGGCTGGATGACGGCTCTGGCTGGTCATGGCTGGATGACGGCTCTGGCTGGTCATGGCTGGATGACGGCTCTGGCTGGTCATGGCTGGATGACGGCTCTGGCTGGTCATGGCTCGCTGACGGCTCTGGCTGGTCATGGCTCGCTGACGGCTCTGGCTGGTCATGGCTCGCTGACGGCTCTGGCTGGTCATGGCTCGCTGACGGCTCTGGCTGGTCATGGCTCGCTGACGGCTCTGGCTGGTCATGGCTCGCTGACGGCTCTGGCTGATCCTGTCTGGCGGAAGGCTCTGGCTGATCCTGTCTGGCGGAAGGCTCTGGATGATCCTGTCTGGCGGAAGGCTCTGGCTGCTCCTGTCTGGCGGAAGGCTCTGGCTGCTCCTGTCTGGCGGAAGGCTCTGGCTGCTCCTGTCTGGCGGAAGGCTCTGGCGGCTCCTGTCTGGCGGAAGGCTCTAGCGGCTCCTGTCTGGCGGACGGCTCTGAAGGCTCATGGCAGACGGCGGCTTTACAGGCTCAGTACAGACGGGCGGCTTTGAAGGCTCAGTACAGACGGGCGGCTTTGAAGGCTCAGTACAGACGGGCGGCTTTGAAGGCTCAGTACAGACGGGCAGTTCATGCGGCGCTTGGCAGACGGACAGTTCAGACGGCGTTGGGCAGACGGGCAGTTCAGGCGCTTTTGGGCAGACGGGCAGTTGAGACGGCGTTGGGCAGACAGGCAGTTCAGGCGCCGTTGGGCAGACGGGCAGTTCAGGCTCCGTTGGGCAGACGGGCAGTTCAGGCTCCGTTGGGCAGATGGTCAGTTCAGGCTCCGTTG
Organism: Salvelinus fontinalis; assembly: GCF_029448725.1. Classification (NCBI taxonomy): domain Eukaryota; kingdom Metazoa; phylum Chordata; class Actinopteri; order Salmoniformes; family Salmonidae; genus Salvelinus; species Salvelinus fontinalis. The sequence continues at coordinate 11,379,173 of NC_074665.1, forward strand.
GGCAGACAGGTAGTTCAGGCGCCGTTGGGCAGACGGGCAGTTCAGGCGCCGTTGGGCAGACGGCAGACTCTGGCCGGCTGAGACGCACTGTAGACCTGATGCGTGGTGCCGGAACTGGAGGTACCGGGCTAAAGACACGCACCTTCAGGCTAGTGCGGGGAGCAGCAACAGGGCACACTGGACTCTCAAAGCGTACTATAGGCCTGGTGCGTGGTACCGGCACTGGTGGTACCGGGCTGAGGGCACGCACATAAGGGCGAGTACGGGAAAAGGATCAGTGCGTACAGGGCTCTCGAGACGCACATGAGGCTTGGTGCGTGGTGCCGGAACTGGTGGTACCGGACTGGAGACACGCACCTCAAGGCTAGTGCGGGGAGCGGGAACAGGACACACTGAGTTCTCAAGGCGCACTATAGAACTGGTGCGTGGTACCGGGACTGGTGGTCCCGGGCTAAGGGCACGCACCTCAGAACGAGTGCGGGGAGAAAGATCAGTGCGTACAGGGCTCTGGATACGCACATGAGGCTTGGTGCGTGGTGCCGGAACTGGAGGCACTGGGCTGGATACACACACCACAGGGAGAGTGCGTGGAGGAGGAACAGGGCTCTGGAGAGGCACAGGAGGCTTAGTGCGTGGTGTCAGCACTGGTGGTACTGGGCTGGGGACACGCACCACAGGGCTAGTGCGAGGAGCAGTAACAGGACGCACAGGACTCTGGAGACGCACAGGAGGCTTTGTGCGTGCTGTAGGCACTGTCTTAACCAGACGGCTAGCACGCACCTCAGGACGAGTATGGAGAGCTGTTCCCGGTGACATTCACTCACCAATACGTTCATTCGGACGGATGCCGTGCCTCATGCACCAAAACCAATACATCCCTCATAACTCTCTCCTCCAATTTCTCCATTAACTCTTTTACTGTCTCTGCGTCACTCATCTCCAAATCCGCCCTCACCGGCCCCCGACTGACCCAACTAAACTACCGAGAGCCCCCCCCCCCCCCCCCCCCCCCCCCCTTCTCATATCGCCGCCTCTCTGCTTTCGCTGACTCCAGCTCAGCTTTGGGGCGGCGATATTCTCCTGGTTGAGCCCAGGGTCCCTTTCCGTCCAATATTTCCTCCCAAGTCCACGAGTCCTGGTTCTTTGGCCGCTGCTGCTGGTTCCTCTCATGCTGCTTGATCCATGGTTGGAGGGAGTTTCGGTAACGATCGTCCTCCTCCTCTTCGTCTGAAGAGGAGGAGTAGGGATTGGACCAAAGCGCAGCATGAAAGTTTGACATAACGAATTTATTAAATAAAAGACGAAACACGATAAACACTTGAAAGGATTACCAAAATAACAAAACGACTAAGACAAACCTGAACATGGAACTTACATAAATACACGAAGAACTCACGAACAGGAACAGACTACATACACGAACGACAAAACGAAACAGTCCCGTGTGGTGCACATACACAGACACAGGAGACAACCACCCACGAACAAACAATGTGAACAACCTACCTTTATTTGGTTCCCAATCAGAGGAAAACGTCAAACACCTGTCCCTAATTGAGAACCATATAAGGCTAATTACAAACGACCTAAACATAGAAACACAAAACATAGAATGCCCACCCCAACTCACGTCCTGACCAACTAAACACATACAAAAATAACAGAAAACAGGTCAGGAACGTGACACGGTGCAATTTCTGATTGTAGCTGCAATGTAAACTATGATTTATACCTGAAATATGCACATTTTTCGAACAAAACATAGATTTATTGAATAACATGTTATAAGACTGTCATCTGATGAAGTTGTTTGTTGGTTAGTTTGGTTGGTTCTTGGTTAGTTAGGTTGACTTTGTGCATGCTACCTGTGCTGTGAAAAATGTCTGTCCTTTTTTGTATTTGGTGGTGAGCTAACATAAATATACGTGCTGTTTTCGCTATAAAACATTTTAAAAATCGGACATGTTGGCTGGATTCACAAGATGTGTACCTTTCATTTGCTGTATTGGACTTGTTAATGTGTGAAAGATATATTTTGAATATCGCGCTCTGCCTTTTCAGTGGAATGTGGGAGGAGTTCCGCTGGCGGAAGAGCAGTTTAATAATGAATCCAAGTGTTTGACATGGTGGAGGAAGACCAGTAACTTTATGATCAAACTTTATTAATATAGAAGCAACAGTCATTTTACATACTTTTATCAAGTTTACTTCAAATATCATGCAATTTCATGAAAAACATGATTTGGGCTGTTGATGACCTGTAAGAAACTCTTCTAAACTGACAGTGACTACAAGGAAAAACAGATCAAAAGCGCATGGCTAAACGCTCAACCATTATTTAAGGTTTGAGACTTGCTGCAATTCTGATCTAATTCTGATATGCAGTTTATTGTTAATTAAGGCACCACTACCACATATCACTTACATTGGTATAGCTCTCGTACTAACAGGGCAAAAAGTATAGCCTCTTACAAAGAACACATCAACATGTGTTAATGAGCCACAACGAAACCATGCAGCAACAAAAGGCTTTTTTCCACTCCAAATGTACAGTATGGTACTGTACCCTGTGGGTGGAACTGAATTACAGTAAATTACTGGCAGCACAGTAGACAGTAAATTACTCTAGATTTACAGAAGAAGGTTTTTAGACTACAAAAAATACAGTACGATAGTGTAATATGTGGGGTGTTACTGAATTACAGTAAATTACTGTAGATTTACAAGATAAATTCAAAAATAAATAGGAAATTGTAGTTTATTCAGTGGGGTACAGCATTTTCACTAACGGTTGCAACAAATAAAGCCACTTACAAGGCTCGCCTCAAAATATGTTAATGAGACAGAGATTATTTCGCCGCCCACAACGTTTTCCTACAATGCACCATAATTCGCAGTATGCTGCTGTAAAAACAGCAAAACAGATCATACAGTAATTTACTGTAAAATTGTATCATAAAAGTACAGCAATTGTTGTAATTTTACAGCAGTTTAGAGGAATGGTAATTGAGCCCCCAAAATGCATTGGCCTTTAGAGTACTGTACTTTTTATATAGAGTTACTGTAAAAGTGTTGCTGTAAATGTACAACAATTTGTTACAGTGCAGTAGCTCCCCAGGAAAACGCAGCATTTCTAGTCCTCTTCAATTCTGCTACTGTAGGTTTGCACTTTTTAATTGACACTTCCAAATAAATCTAAGGATAACTTCAATCTCAGTTGAGCCCAGCATGAGACCAGACTCCAGGATTATTACGTGACTGGGTTCAATTTGCACCCTTCGAGCTGCACTTGCAATTCCTAATATGAGAGATGACTGGAATCTTGAAATAACAAAACAACACGCATAGCCATTCACAGATGAATAGAAAAAGTGTAATAACATGTTATTATGCCAAACCTACCTCTTTCGTGTGATGGCGCAACATAAATGAAACTTCTGCAGTTTTCACCTGAAATAGAATATGCCACACAATCAAACACAATACAATCAAACACTGAATCATCAGATTTCTAAGGCGCATGTCTGGCTAAAGGGGTGGCTAACCCAATGCTGTCTTTAGCTCCATCCCTGTTGAAACACCTGATTCTACTACTCAGCTTCTCATCAAATCAAATCGAATGTTATTTGTCACATGCGGCGAATACAACAGGTGTACCGTGAAATGCGTACCTACAAGCCCTTAACCAACAAGGCCGTTTATGAGAGTTAAGAATTTTTTTATTAAATCAACTAAAGTAAAAAGTAAAAAATAAAAAGTAACACAATAAAATGACATAACAATAACGAGGCTATTTACAGGGGGTACCGTTACCGAGTCAATGTGCGGGGTACAGGTTGGTTGAGGTAGTTTGTACATATAGGTTGGAATAACAAACAGCGGGTAGCAGCAGTGTAAACACAAAAGGATGGTCAATGTCATTAGTCCGGGTGGCTATTTGATTAATTGTTCAGCAGTCTTATAGCTTGGGGGGTAGAAGCTGTTAATGTGCCTTTTGGACCTAGACTCGGCGCTCTGGTACTGCTTGCCATGTGGTAGCAGAGAGAACAGTCTATTTACAGGACCTTGACCTAGAATGTTGATATCATGGATGGTCAGTCCTTGGATCCATAGCTCTGTCTATGATTTTGAGAGCGGATACATTTCTCCAGCGCCATTCCTCCGTTTTTTAACAAAATAGTGGCGGGGTTTTAGCTTTGTTATAGTTTGAACTGTAGTTTTTCACTTTAAAATAAACAGCTAAATTAAATATGCTTTTTCTAGTTTCTCGTATGTAAAAAAAAAAAAACGTTGTTAGATTTTTTTGTATGTAAAATGCGCCTATCTGATTGTGAAAATCTAAGAGAAATAACAACCACAGTCACATTTTTAAGAATTTTGCGTAAGTGCGTAATTAAATACAGATCATCGTTTTAATGTGTGTGTGTGTGTGTGTGTGAATGTGCTGGCAGCTCACAGAAAATCATTGGACATTTCACTCAAAAGACAAGAACAATTACACAGGTCTAGACTAAAAATTAGCATAGTCTATAATTCTGAGAGCCCAATTATAACTTTCCATTAAAATGACAGGCTAGTTCCATGCGTACAGCTGCGTCACATCGCAGTGCGCGAAAAAGTTTTGTTCCCGGAGTTTATCTCTCTTACCTGTCATATCGACGTTCTCCTCGCACGAAAACCAGATCCCGGTGTGAAACTTCCTCATGAGGTACTTGTCCTCGCCGGTCTCCCAGATGTACTGGACCAGTCTGCTATCGTTAATGTTCGAGCTATTGAACCTGATACAAAACGACTGTCTGGTGGTGGTGACCGGTCCCGTACAGAAAGGTTTCGCCACTTTCCGTGTCCCCTCGCACCAGTAGCTTGTAGTCAACGCGACCACGGCTAGAATCAGCGCGAGGAAGTTCAACGTAATAGCCAGAGATACTCGCCGCCGCCGGTCTATCCCCCCCATAACAGCAACCGGGAAAGGGGGACGCGCTAATCCCAAGGTTTAACACAGTATATGGCGATTTTTCCTTAGAAAGTCCTACTGTAGGGGCTTTCCGTTACTATACTGCGGGTAATTACAGTTGCGCGAGACTCCTGCTTGTCGAGCTAATCCCCAGATATGCTATTTTGAGCCTGATACCCTGAGACTTTGTAGCTAACACTCCTCCTCATCATCATATTCCCCCTCCCTCCTCTCTAATTCCCTCATTCCCTCTCCCTTTTATTTTGTATCCCACCCTCTCCTCCATCATATCAATTATGGTGTGTGTGTGTGTGTGTGTATTTTTATGTTGTGGAATTGGTTGAGTTCCTTGGCATCAAAGTCAGCAGACCTTCTCCCTAACCCTCCTCCCTCTGTCATGACCTCTCCACACATGACACACACCGACACACACACGAGGACATTCTATGAGTGTACTGATGTGTCATCACCCATGGCAACACACACTAGTTTCCACACACTCACACTGGCTCGCATCAAAACAAGGTTCATTACAGCAGTAATGACAGTAATGTATGAAACCAGTTTCATTACAGCATTAATGACAGTGATGTATGAAACCAGATTCATTACAGCATTTAATGACAGTGATGTATGAAACCAGATTCATTACAGCATTAATGACAGTAATGTATGAAACCAGATTCATTACAGCATTAATGACAGTAATGTATGAAACCAGATTCATTACAGCATTAATGACAGCAAAAAAAAAAAAAAATGACAGCAATGTATGAAACCAGATTCATTACAGCATTAATGACAGCAATGAATGAAACCAGATTCATTACAGCATTAATGACAGTAATGTATGAAACCAGATTCATTACAGCATTAATGACAGTAATGTATGAAACCAGATTCATTACAGCATTAATGACAGCAATGTATGAAACCAGATTCATTACAGCATTAATGACAGTAATGTATGAAACCAGATTCATTACAGCATTAATGACAGTAATGTATGAAACCAGATTCATTACAGCATTAATGACAGTAATGTATGAAACCAGATTCATTACAGCATTAATGACAGTAATGTATGAAACCAGATTCATTACAGCATTAATGACAGTAATGTATGAAATCAGATTCATTACAGCATTAATGACAGCAAAAAAAAAAAAAAATGACAGCAATGTATGAAACCAGATTCATTACAGCATTAATGACAGCAATGTATGAAACCAGATTCATTACAGCATTAATGACAGTAATGTATGAAACCAGATTCATTACAGCATTAATGACAGCAAAAAAAAAAAAAAATGACAGCAATGTATGAAACCAGATTCATTACAGCATTAATGACAGCAATGTATGAAACCAGATTCATTACAGCATTAATGACAGTAATGTATGAAACCAGATTCATTACAGCATTAATGACAGTAATGTATGAAACCAGATTCATTACAGCATTAATGACAGTAATGTATGAAACCAGATTCATTACAGCATTAATGACAGTAATGTATGAAACCAGATTCATTACAGCATTAATGACAGTAATGTATGAAACCAGATGGGGGAAACCAATCCAGGAAAGAAATCCATACTACAACCTGTGTTGTGATAACTGTGTTGTTTGCTCTATAACCTGTTAGTTCATCCGCCTTGACACCGTAATATATAGGCCTAAGGCCGAGACAATAAGAAGACACAGGGTAGAATGAATTCAACCACACCTTTGTTTCATTACAAAACCGGAGAGCAGGGTTGAAAGTCAGGTGGTACGGTTCAGTATGGTACCGCATCCCGGCAAAATAAGTAGTGGGGGTTACACAGTACAGGTAAAACGTGAGTTTATCACAGTTAATACAACATGCCCAAAACACTATAGGCTATTATACTATTATTTAACCCTACTGCATGTCAGCCGCATGAACATGTTTCTAAGTGACTGGAAAATGGGTGGTATTTGCTCCATATTGCATTGTGGTTTGAGTGGCCGAAACGCTTGCGGACAAGGCGAGATGAGTGGCCGAGACGCTTGCGGACAAGGCGAGATGAGTGGCCGAGAAGCTTGCGGACAAGGCGAGATGAGTGGCCGAGACGCTTGCGGACAAGGCGAGGTGAGTGGCCGAGACGCTTGCGGACAAGGCGAGGTGAGTGGCCGAGACGCTTGCGGACAAGGCGAGGTGAGTGGCCGAGACGCTTGCGGACAAGGCGAGGTGAGTGGCCGAGACGCTTGCGGACAAGGCGAGGTGAGTGGCCGAGACGCTTGCGGACAAGGCGAGGTGAGTGGCCGAGACGCTTGCGGACAAGGCGAGGTGAGTGGCCGAGACGCTTGCGGACAAGGCGAGGTGAGTGGCCGAGACGCTTGCGGTCAAGGCGATGTGAGTGGCGGAGACGCTTGCGGACAAGGCGAGGTGAGTGGCCGAGACGCTTGCGGACAAGGCGAGATGAGTGGCCGAGACGCTTGCGGACAACAGTGGATGCATCAATTCAGACTACAAGTGTAGGTCTAATGACAATCTCAGAATGTTTACTACAATAAACGGAGGTGTTTAGTAACAGATGTCTCTTTCCGTTTATCAAATTGCGGGTGCACCGTGCACTGTTGGTGTTTGGATGCTGAAATTATTTTGTGAGGGAACGAATGTGCACAGGTAGCCTACAGCAGCGCCATTGTGTGACAATCAGATGAAAACATCATGACTGGTTGTGTTTATGCCACATTAAAATGCATAGACGGTTGTCCATAAAGATGGGGAAAGCTTTCCCTAAAGTAAATTGCCAAAACAATTGTATAGCCTAATTAGCTTACTCCTGTCTATACATAAATAAAATCATTCAATACGGGCTACTACAACAGAAAGCACGATTTGGCCACAGGGGATCATTAGCTTCTAAAAAATCTATATCTGTGGATTGTTTTAAATCGCATAGCCTACAGTCGGGAGGGCCCGCAATCTGGGCAGCGTGCGCTGCAAATATCAAATAGATGATTGTTGAGTTGCGACTGTCAGTGAAAAGCCCGCAAGTCGCAAAAAGCAGAGACCCATCCAGGCATATCGCAATATTTAAAACTACAATTGCGGAAAAACTGTTGACAATGAAAAGACTCCAATCTGTCTTTTAGTTATAAAAATTCTTAACTTGAGCGAACACTATCCTGTCTTATTGACACCAGCGGAGAACATCGGCCATATCCCCTAATCGCAATTTTCTTTGCGATTTGCGGTAACTCCCTGTGGTTCTAAATCAATAGTTGTTTAGTAGTCTGAAAATGTCATACACATTACCTTGCTTGACCATGCTGTAGGTCATGTAACTGTTTGTTATACGCAATATGTTTTATGGACTTCACAGGGCAGATGTTGCTCTCCAGGGTGAAAGTAGAATTCATTTCTTACCGGTATGGGACACCCAAGTCCACGCACACATTTTTTTTTATGCTACACACATGACAGCCTACTCTGCTGACACAATGACAAACAGATCAATAAAAACGATGTTGTATGTTCCATATAATCGGCCTACGAAAAGGGGAGACACAAATACAACATGACGTCCATCTAACCCGGAGAAGGAGATTATTGTTCAAAAGCAAACAAGTGACACCGACACAACGATAAAGACAGTGAATAGCAAACAAACAGTTGCATGACCTACAGCATGGTCAAGCAAGGTAATGTGTCTGACATTTTCAGACTACTAAACAACTATTGATTTAGAACCACAGAGAGTTACCCGCAAGTCGCAAAGGAAACAGGAGCTGCCTCCACTATTCCAGCACCATGTCAACTTCAACATTTCAACATCATCTAATCACATATGTTTAGTCTAATACAGTGACAACTAAAATATAGCAAAAACTATTTAGTCCAATCAACGTAAGCTAAATATGATGTGGCTGTCCATGGTACTGATTTCTCTCTCTCTCTCTCTCTCTCTCTCTCTCTCTCTCTCTCTCTCTCTCTCTCTCTCTCTCTCTCTCTCTCTCTCTCTCTCTCTCTCTCTCTGTCTCTGTCTCTGTCTCTGTCTCTGTCTCTGTCTCTGTGTGTGCGTAAATAGAAAAAAAACCTGTTGACTCACCCTACTTATAGAGAAACGCCAATGCCATTCTCCTCTCTTTCATGTTGCCTAAACGTCTATCAATCTGTCATACAGTACACGCTATTAGTTGTTGTTGTCCAAGGCTACCTGGCTAAAATGCTTGCTTTCTAGCCTAACTTCCTTTCATGGGCACCAACGCGCCAGGCCAGCTGGTTAACATTAGCCTACTACATCTACCTACATATTGGACTTCCATCCTCTCAGGCCAGGGCCACACTCTATGAATTTATGGTTGGCACAGAATCAGAGTTATAATCATTGGCCAGTACAGAGAATTAAGTAGAACCACAAGTCCAAATCCTTATCTCCAACCATGGCTAATTTATGAAAGAGACTATTTTAGCTTGCTAGCTAGCTAGCTAGCCACCGGAGCACAACAAGACAACAAGATGTAACAATAAAAAAAAAATCTTGAAATTTTGCTTTTGATGTGATTGGTCTGAAGCCAAATCCAAACTGGCTTCTCTTGAAACTTAATTTTTTGGTGCCCCAGGACCTTTCACAGCTGCGCTCACTCAGTTAAGCTCAATGCTGATTGGCTATTGCTGTATATATTTTTTTATCAAGGGAGGCCAAATGCTTGTGGAGGGGTGCTGTTTCGTCTGCTCAGATGCTTTCTGCGGTGAGATACATTCAACCTCTTGCAAATTGAAGGAAATTTACGAGACACAGAGATACGAAACATACAATATTTGGTATGTTTTTTTCTTGGTACATTTTTGGGGTAAGCCTGGTTTCCCTTGGCATCCACGAATACACACCACTGGACTCATTACAGCATTAATGACAGCAATGTATGAAACCAGATTCATTACAGCATTAATGACAGTAATGTATGAAACCAGATTCATTACAGCATTAATGACAGTAATGTATGAAACCAGATTCATTACAGCATTAATGACAGTAATGTATGAAACCAGATTCATTACAGCATTAATGACAGTAATGTATGAAACCAGATTCATTACAGCATTAATGACAGTAATGTATGCGTCTGGCCTCTCTCTCTCTCTCTCTCTCGTCTTTCCTTCTCTCTGTCTTTCCTTCTCTCTCTCTGTCTTTCCTCCTCTCGCTGTCTTTCTTTCTCTCTTTACAGTCTCAATGCAACAGAATCATCCCCACCGGGAGTGTGTGAAAATACCCCAAACTATTTAGTCCAAGCATCGTAATCTAAATATGATGTGGCTGTCCATGTTGCTGATTTCTGTGAGTGTATGTGCGTGCGTGGTTTGAGTTTGTGTGTAGCCTACACAGTAAATTCCCTAGTGTTAAATTAACACTGAAAGTGTGGACATGTATAGATATTTTACATTGATGAATTAAAGCACGGCTTATCGTAATTCTTTATTTGCATATTTCCCAGAGTGCCTTGCATTCAAGTGAATTGTACAGTTACAACCCATGACTGAATTTGTTAGTGACAGAGACATGGTTGTTGCATTCATAAATCTGTGTCCTGTGTGAAGTGAGGTTATACATGAACATGTTATTCAAATGTAATTATTTAACACAACACTCTGTGTATTTCATAAGACCTTGTTTTAAGTGCTTACACAAACAAATACTTGGATGACCCAACCGCTGGGTTGCAGGTCAGTTATTTGAGTTGTTAAAAAAAAAAGAGCAAGGTTGGCTTGTTGATGTTGGATTATTGAGCTATGATCCAGTGGGTCAGATCAGAAGACTGGAGGCTTGGTTTAGTAGGGGCGTGGCTTTCAGGACGTTATTTTTGGCTACCGGTGAGCGTAAATGTCATTCTGGTTTATCTGTTCTGTTGAATTGCTATCACATGACACAGTCAAACGCTGACACCTGATGAAGTAAACAGAAGTACATGAAAAATTTTAGAAACTTATCCATGTTACAATGGATTAGTACCTACTTTATTGCAGTATGTAAATTAATTTGTATTGGAATATGTAATATGCAATAATATTAAAGGAAAATGTTACATTGCAGTGTACAAACTTAACATTCTCTCAGAGGTGGCCAAAAAATAAATGTTATGGCTTTGCCCCTAATAAACCACACCGCTTGGTCAACCCAGAATAAAAACCCAATTGATCGTTAAATTAACAGATGTTTGGGAAAACCAAGCTTCGTCGTCAACCTAGCCTCGTGAGGTGGGAAGTGCTGATGGCTCGAGTTTGAAGTGGAGGGAGTACAGAGCTTAGCATGTCTCTCAAGGAGGCTAAAAAGAGATTTCGGCTTGGAAAAGTTGAATATTTTCAGAAGGAGTCGGGTAATTGGCTAAGGGAGGAGGATTGGAGGTAAAGAGAGAAGAGGTTGAAAAGACTGAGGGAGGCAGAGAATGGATTTGAATCTGTTGAAGCTAGCAATAACAAGGGAGAGGGTATGTTGACGAAGATTGGTGTCAAGTTCAAACAGAGTGAGCCGGACACCTGTTTGAGTTCTGGAGATGAAATGGAAGGGGTAGAAGGTGTGGTGAGCAGCTCGGAGCCTGAGCCTTGCATTGATGGACATGGTTATGAGAAAGATGAGTTTGGTCCAGTGGGAGTGAGATTTTTGAAAAGGGTGTATCCACGCCTTTTGGCTGATCCATGGGTGGTTTGAGATTGGGTGGAAAATATGGTGGTTGCTGTTGAATCGGTGAAGGTAACACAAAGGGGACTTGTGATGTTTGTTTGTGTTTCTTCAGATCAGAGGGAGTGGGGGCTCTGTATCTTGCTTTGCACTTAGGTACAGGACACAGTGTAAGGGAGTGATTTCTGGGGTAGTGGTATAAGTGTGGAGGTGGAATAATTTAAGTTGAAGCTTCCTGGTGTTAGTGAAGCATGCCATTTGGTGCGATGCAGATCCAGTGGGGGGATTGTGGTGGAACAATTGCTGCTGCTCCAGTTTCAACTGTTCTGCCTGCGGCTATGGAACCCTGACCTGTTCACCGGACGTGCTACCTGTCCCAGACCTGCTGTTTTCAACTCTCTAGAGACCGCAGGAGCAGTAGAGATACTCTTAATGATCGGCTATGAAAAGCCAACTGACATTTACTCCTGAGGTGCTGACTTGCTGCACCCTCGACAACTACTGTGATTATTATTATTTGACCATGCTGGTAATTTATGAACATTTGAACATCTTGGCCATGTTCTGTTATAATCTCCACCCGGCACAGCCAGAAGAGGACAGGCCACCCCTCATAGCCTGGTTCCTCTCTAGGTTTCTTCCTAGGTTTTGGCCTTTCTAGGGAGTTTTTCCTAGCCACCGTGCTTCTACACCTGCATTGCTTGCTGTTTGGGGTTTTAGGCTCGGTTTCTGTACAGCACTTTGAGATATCAGCTGATGTAAGAAGGGCTATATAAATAAATGTGATTTGATTTGAACAGAGGTGACACACAGTCTGTTCTTTTAAACTTTGATTCATAGTCTTTACCTGACAAAGTAATGTTAGGATATATTATGAGTTATGCTGTTAGAGCCTTTGTGCCGAATACACTAGGTGTCACGTTTATGGGCAAGTTGCAGCAGTGTGTAGAAGGGAGATTTCAAGATGTGGGAAGTGTCCAAGAGGACATGGGACCGAGGAATATGTAGTTTCGTTGGAAAAAGTTGTGTGTGTCAACTGTAGGGGTTTCCATGTTGCTGGGGATCGGGAAGCGTCCGGTGCGGGAGAGGCAGGTTGAGGTGGCCAGGGTCAGAGTAGTGCAGAAGATGTTGTATGATGAGACAAGTATAAAGTATAGGAGGCTGGATCAAGGATGAGGAATTCTGAGAAGATCTCTGTGAATAGTAGATCTATGCCAGAACAGAGCGATAGGCCAATGAGTGATATACAGTGCCTTCGGAAAGTATTCAGACCCTTTGACCTTTTCCACATATTGTTAGTTTACAGCCTTATTCTAAAATGGATTAAATTGTTTATTTTCCTCATCAATCTACACACAATACCTCATGAAGACCTCAAGTCTTGAGTATAGGGTTAGTTGGTAAGGTAATTAGACATTTAAATGGTATTTTTCCTGTTTCCTCTTTTCTATCACATAGTGTAATGGATTCATACTGTAGTTCAGTTGGGGGCGGTAATGCAATATATTGGTTGCCGACCGACGTTAAACACGTGGTCAATGATGTCCGAAGCTTTGTTCTGTTGAACAACCACCTGATTGGTTTGGTAGAAGACAACACACCACGTGCTACGAGGTGTGGGACGTCGTCTATAATAATTTTGCTTTTCTAAATTATTTTGACCAGCAGGTGCCACTAGTGTACAACATCCTATTCAAGTCTCGAATTATGAACCTATTTTCAACACAATTGGCTGGAAATGCTCAATGCTTCAGGAAGCTTCGTTTCCCCATCACTAGTGTTAGCCAAGTCGCTAGCTTATCCAGCGTCAGTGATACATAGAGAAACCATCTACTATCTACAGAAACAACTGCAACCTTTTTGCAAGCAACATTGCTAAAACAAACTAAATGAAATGTACCTCATAATGTGTTAGCTGTAATGCTCATCACCTGTAGCCTAACTGTTAGCTGTAATGCTCATTTCCTGTAGCCTAACTGTTAGCTGTAATGCTCATCTCCTGTAGTCTAACTGTTAGCTGTAATGCTCATTTCCTGTAGCCTAACTGTTAGCTGTAATGCTCATTTCCTGTAGCCTAACTGTTAGCTGTAATGCTCATCTCCTGTAGCCTAACTGTTAGCTGTAATGCTCATCTCCTGTAGCCTAACTGTTAGCTGTAATGCTCATCTCCTGTAGCCTAACTGTTAGCTGTAATGCTCATCTCCTGTAGCCTAACTGTTAGCTGTAATGCTCATCTCCTGTAGCCTAACTGTTAGCTGTAATGCTCATTTCCCGTAGCCTATCTGTTAGCTGTAATGCTCATTTCCCGTAGCCTAACTGTTAGCTGTAATGCTCATTTCCCGTAGCCTATCTGTTAGCTGTAATGCTCATTTCCCGTAGCCTAACTGTTAGCTGTAATGCTCATCTCCAGTAGCCTAATTGTCATCTCCTTATTTCCATACTGTACCTAAATTATAAGGGTTGGATTTGCACTAAACAATTGTGTATGTCAGAATCTGATATATAGTTCACCTCATATACATTGTGTACATGGCATTTTTTTTTTACATTGACAACATAGAGCTCAACATGTAAACACTGTGTGAGTTGACCTCTTCTCTGCTTCAGATGACAGATGCCCATAAACCCAGTAATGCCATCGTAGGCCTATGGCTGCATTGGCGATGCATGTCATATGATAAGCTGCACAATGGATTGACATTGCTGATACACTGAGAGAGAGAGAGAGACAATCAAATAAAACAGATTGGAGATCATACAAATGTTCATTTTAGAATACAACACAGAAACACAGACACATTAGAGACAGATCCTCTGCCCCTCTTTTTTGCAGGGTTGTGATATGTTGACATTAGAATGACATTATTAATAATAGTTTAACAATTAAAAGAAGTTTAATAACTTCTCTAGGATAGGGGGCAGCATTTTCACTTTTGGATAAATAGCGTGCCCAATTTCAACTTCCTTCTACTCATCCCCAGAATATAAGATATGCATATTATTAGTAGATTTGGATAGAAAACACTATGAAGTTTCTAAAACTGTTTGAATCATGTCTGTGAGTATCACAGAATTTATGTAGCAGGCAAAACCCTGAGGACTAACCGTTCAGATTTTTTTGTTTTTGAGGTCACTGTCTGTTCAATGAGTTTTCATTGGGATACTAGATTTCTAATCAACCTGTTTGCAGTTCCTACCGCTTCCACTGGATGTCACCAGTCTTTGGAAATAGGTTGAGGTTATTCCTTTGTGCAATGAAGAAGAACGGCCATCTGGAATCAGTGTAACGTTATGTGTACTGTTTGAGAGTTGCGCAAGACTAGAAAAGCATCGTTAGTTTGTTGTCCTCCTGTATTGAAAACAGATAGACCCGTCTTCAATTTGATCGATTATTAACGTTTAAAAATACCTTAAGTTGTATTACAAAAGTAGGAAATGTTTTGGCAAAGTTTAGAGGTAATTTTTGAGATATTTTGTAGTGACGTTGTGCAAATTGGAAGCTGTTTTTTCTGGATCAAACGCACCAAATAAATGGACATTTTGGATATATATGGACGGAATTAATCGAACAAAAGGACCATTTGTGATGTTTATGGGACATATTGGATTGCCAACAAAAGAAGCTCGTCAAAGGTAAGGCATGATTTATATTTTATTTCTGCGTTTTGTGTTGCGCCTGCAGGGTTGAAATATGCTACACTCTCTTTGTTTACTGTTGTGCTATCATCAGATAATAGCATCTTATGCTTTCGCCGAAAAGCCTTTTTGAAATTTGACATGTTGGCTGGATTCACAACGAGTGTAGCTTGAATTTGGTATCTTACATGTGTGATTTAATGAAAGTTTGATTTTATATAATTTTTAAAATATTTGGCGCTCTACATTTTCCCTGGCTATTGGCCAAGTGGGACGCAAGCGTCCCGCCTATCCCAGAGAGGTTTTAAACACTTAAATTCAAAGAATCGACACAAAATCTAAGATTAAACATCTTAGTCTAAACTACAATAGATCATTGAGTTGTAACAAGTAGGCTATTATTGCTAGATGTTAAAGCATCATTTTCAGGTGAACAAAAAATAACCTATAGCATATAGGATATACCCTTAGTCTCTTGGGACATTGATTGGAACCTCTCTTCATCTGCAAACAAGTTTTCACTTTCTGAGGACAGAAAACAACACAAAGCAACAGGCTCCATTATTAAATTAGACGGCACTGAATATTAAGTCGCTATTATCTCTCTGCCCTCAAACTCTGCCCCCCCTCTAGAGAGCTGGAGAATCTTTTCATAATGTCCTCCCACAAAATCACCTGCAATATCCAGTAGGGTTAGTGCTATTCGGAATCCTTGGGACATCATTACCCTAAACCCTAACCATAACCTTAACCCCTACCCTTAAAGATAAAGTGTACCTAACCCTAAACTTAACCATTTTAAATGTCAACTTTAATGGGAGGTAAGGATGTCCCAAGGATCCCGGATCTATCCAGTAGCCTACACTCACCATTTACTGACAGCTGGAGCTGCAATTTAACCCTCTTCCATGGCTGTTATTTACAAATGCATTTGGAGACTTTGTTTTTAATTTAAAAGTACTACATCAAGAGACAGTAGCTAGCTAATACGAAGTTAGCTAGCTGATGACATGTAATTCACTTAGCTACACAGTGTGTAAAGTTAGTTAGCTAGCTAGCAGCTCAGTTGAGGTAGCCTACAAAGTGGCCTACTATAGCCAGCTAGCTAACAAATAATACATTGTGTTTTACAAAAACAAAATAATAGTCAACCTTCACTATTTATTGGACGTGGCAAAGCGCAGCCAGCCACCATGTGGACGAATGGAGCCAAAGCCAAACGTTTTTTTGTCACCAGAGCGGTTTAAGAGTTGCGACGTTTGATTTTACCAGCGTAATCCACTTTCAATAAATCGCAGACTTTCTGCCATGCTTAATAACTTGAAAACTAGAACTTGAAACTAGCATACTCAACAACTCTCTACAAAGTGTGACTTACACAGGTGGAAAACATTGACGCACATAACACACATCACCCCTTCTATGGGCGTGTGGGGGAGGGCTGTTGAAATGGAACATCCAACCAAACTCTTGCCACTGGGAGCCAGCGGGCCATTCAAACCGTTTTTGCAATACAGTACAGCATTCTCCAGAACTCCAAAGGAGATGTGACAACAACGTGATTTTGTAAATATGGCACTAGCGTAATCTGAACAACGCAACCTGTCACATTATGCAGTCAATGGTTAAATTAACCCATGTTAAGGTAATATGAACCTATTAGAATTGTGTTGACTTTCAAAGCATTGCATAATACCTAAAGAAGACCTACCAGAGGTATTTTTTAACACCTTCAACCTGTATACACAATAACTGCCAGGATTGGGTCGGTTGAAATGTCAGACTAACTTAAACATCTAAACTGGAACAACCATTTCAGCAACGGGTGCAATAAGTTCAAGTAACTTATTGGATCAGTTTAGAAAATGTATGTCATTTATATTTTAGAAGCATAACATTAATTAATCAATCAATGTACATGCAAAAATATAGATATTCAAACAAACATGCCTGCAATAGAGCATGCTGGGAAATATGCTAATGATGTCCGTGTTAATGATACAATATTCGCTCCGGATCTCACTTGGTGCGTTCCAGTGGTCATCAACCTTTTCTGAGTCAAGAACAAGATCAAAATGCAACCCGAGATCTACCGCTTCAGATATGTTTAAATCTTGACTTTAAACAAGTATTAAGCCTACGCAACCAATTAAAAACAGTTCTGTAGTGATGAGGTTTGTGCAGTAGGCTATAAGCTCAATACATTATAACTGTGTTAAATCAAATCAAATCAAAGTTTTGTCACGTGTGCCGAATACAACAGGTGTAGACCTTACAGTGAAATGCTTACTTACAGGCTCTAACCAATAGTGCAAAATGTTTTGAATTGCCCTGCCAATGTTGTTGTTCTCAGGCCATTTTGAAATTATATTTGTAAAAAAAAATGGTATATGATCACACTGGTAATAGACCATTTTTTAAAATTATTTGTGAGGCACAGCTGAGTGAGCATAATCATTAGCTTTTTTTTATTGGACTGATGGCCTGCATCTGATGGTCAGGGAGGGAGCAGCGGCGAGGCTGCCTCTCACCCAACTCACCGTCCCTCTGCTCTCCCTCCCTCCCGCCGCTGAGCAAAAGGGAAACAGTCTTCCAGCTGACTTAAGTCACACTGCGTTATTTCTGACTCATGCACCCATTGATGTTTTTATTTTAAATTGAACCTTTATTTAACTAGGCAAGTCAGTTAAGATCAAATTCTTAAATACAAAGACAGCCTACATTGTAGTACCAAAAAGGGTTCTGCTATGGTTACAACCCTTTTTGGGGCTTAATAGAACCTTTATGAAGAATGGTTCTCAATCAGAAAGGTTCATTGTAGATCATTTTGAAGATCCACACAGGGTTCTTTATTCTGGTCAGCCGTATTATATAATTAGATTTCCATAGGTGCAATTATTGTGTTAATTAACAAGAGGAATCAAGTGAGCTATCTCTGGAACAGCGGAGTGTCACTGAGTAGAGAATTGAGAACCAATGACCGATTTAAATCAACTGTTCTCAAGCGACACAAGGTCATACATGAGTCATTCAGATGACATGATCACCTGCCTTAGCCATCTATAACACAACACATTAGATAAACTGGATTGACACTCTCGCTCACGGTTGCACAAAAAGAGATGAGCGCTAACCATTATTAATGTGGATTCTACTGTTTTTGATTCTCAGAACAGCATATTGTTAGAATTAACTGAATTCCATCTGGTTATTGGGACAGACATGAATGCCATTTTGGACATGAGGGACAAATCTAATAAAACCAACTACATTCCACACGTTAATCCTCCCAGTCATTTACTGGCCAACAAGCGACGCAGTAATGATCAATTAGTTGATAGAGCGACTATTTCATCTGAAACAGGTGAATACCAGTGCCTTTAGAAAGGTACTTTTTCTACATTTTGTGGTGTTACAAAGTGGGATTAAAATTGATTTAATTGTATTTTTTATTTTAAAAATGTACCTACATAAAATACTTTAATGTCAAAGTGGGAAAACAATTCTAAGATCTGTAAAAAAATGTATTCAAAATAAAACACTAGATAAATATTACATAAGTGTTCATCCCCCTGAGTCAATACATGTTAGAATCACCTGTGGCAGTTATTACAGCTCTAACATGCTGACTACATTGCTCGCGACGCACAAAAGAAATTTAAACAAACATGCTATTCAATTTTTGCACCCACACTGCTCACACGCACCAACGAGCGTCTGCGTTGCCAAGCGCTAAAATAGAAGTCAGTTCTATTTGTGACGCTGAACGCGGTGCAAGTCCTGCCTCTCCCATCTCCTCATTGGTTTATAGAAGCAGATACCCACGTGCCATCTCCTCATTGGTTATACCCACATGGGCGATTGAAAGACAACTGAGTTCGTCGGTCATCGTGCTAATACTATGAAAGTTTAGATGCCAATCGCCATATAAAGTCCAAAGAAGAAAAAGCCTGGGAGGAGGTTAGATGACTAGAAATGAGCTAGCTAAATTGCCATACTGTTTAAGGCTTTTCGACCTGTCCCCAAATCAATAAAATTGGTTCAGAGTTTGTTTTGACATTTTAACCTGCGTGTCGTGATCGTGCTTGGTGTGGGGGGACAAAATTAATTTGCGCACAATGGTGCACGTTGGTGCACACGCAGCCAGTTTGGGTTCAGTGTAAACCTCTAAGAGATTTCCACACCTGGATTATGCAACGTTTGCCCATTATTCTTTTTGAAATTCTTCAAGCTCTGTCAAATTGGCTGTTGATCATTGCTAGACAATCGTTTTCAGCCATAGATTTTCAAGCAGATTTATGTAAAAACTGTAACTCAGGAACAATCACTGTCTTCTTGGTAAACAACTCCAGTGTAGATTTGGTCTTGTATTTTAGGTTTTTGTCCTGCTGAAAGGTGAATTCATCTTCCAGTGTCTGGTGAAAAACAGACAGAACTAAGTTTTCCTTTAGGATTTTGCCTGTGCTTAGCTCCATTCCATTAATTTTTTATTCTGAAAAAACTCCCCAGTCCTTAAAGGTCATGACCTGTCTAGGTAGGTCTTCTGCCAGCATGTAACAAAAGGGGGAGGAAGGTTCATTCAAAACTGTCTAGACAACATGTCTGTCAGTGCTGCTGTGAGCTGCATCACAAGAGACATGCGAACCGGGATATGTATAATAAAAATGTATATATATCATATTGATGTAATTTCAATGTTGTCTGAGTTGCTTTGTTTATCACCAAATTAGCTTGAGATGATTTTACTGCAACCCTGCTCACTGCATTCAAGTTGCTTGACACAGGACTAATATGTAAATATATACTGAACGTTTCAAAGAGTTGCCAGTCAAATTGAGCTCATGAATATAAGCTCCCCCACACACTCAGCCTGTCTTTTCAAACTTCCTGGTAGTTAGCCATGAGAGAAAAAGTATGTTTTAGAATGACTGTTCAGTACTTCTAACAGTAACATACCCATAACATGATGCAGCCGCCACTATGCTTTAAAATATTGAGTGGTACTAAGCAGTGGTGTAAAGTAAAAATACTTCAAATTACTACTTCAGTTGTTTTTTTTGGGTATCTGTACTTTACTTTACTATTTATATTTTTGACAACTTTTACTTTTACTTCACTACATTCCTAAAGAAGATTATGTACTATTTATGTACTATTTATTATATACATTTTATTCTATACATTTTCCCTGACTCCCAAAAGTACTGATTACATGTTGTATGCTTAGCAGTACATGAAAATGGTCTAATTCACACACTTATCAAGAGAACATCCCTGGTCAAAATGTTGCCATCTGGTTTGCTTAATATAAGGAATTTGAAATGATACTTAAGTATATTTTAGCAATTAGGAGTAGGATTTTACTCAGTGACTTCCACTTGAGTCATTTTATGTTAATTAAGGTATCTTTTGCTCAAGTATGACATTGGGGAACTTCTTCCACCAGTGGTACTAAGCTGCTTTGCCACATTATTCTAGTGTCTTGTTGCAAACAGGATGCATGTTTTGGAATATATGTATTCTGTACAGGCTTCCTTATTTTCACTGTGTCAATTAGGTTAGTATTGTGGAGAAACTACAATGTTGTTGATCCATCCACGGTTTTCTCTATCACAGCCAATAAACTCTCTAACTGTTTTAAAGTCACCATTGGCCTCATGGTGACATCCCTGAGTGATTTCCTTCTTCTCCAGCAACTGAGTTAAGAAGGACACCTGTATTTTCTGTAGTGACTGGGTGTATTGATACACCATCCGAAGTGTAATTAATAACTTCACCATGCTCAAAATATTCATTTTCTACCAATAGGTACCCTTCTTGGCGAGTCATTGGAAAACCTCCCTGGTCTTTGTGGTTGTATCTGTGTTTGAAATTCACTGCTTGACTGAGGGACCTAACAGATAATTATATGTGTGGGGTACGGAGATACGGTAGTCATTCAAAAATCAGGTTAAACACAATTATTGCAGTCCAAGCAACTTATTAGGTCACATTTTTATTGCTGAATTGCCATAACAAAGGGGTGGAATACTTATTGACTCAAGACATTTCAGCTTTTCATTTTCAATGAATTTGTAAAACTTTCGGGCCCCCAAAAAAATCTCAATTCAATACATTTTTATTCAGGCTGTAACGCAATAAAATGTGGGGTGTAAATACTTTCTGAAGGCGCTGTACTATCAGAACCCAAATGAATCAATCAAAGATTCTTCCGCTCTATAAAGAACTGTACACCTCCGATTGTAAATCCACACCAAGCCAGACTAAGTCCTTTCTAAAATCATTAAGAACCCGTCTTCTCTCAACAGAGGAAGCCACCTCGCTGGAAGCCCAAATATCTCTGAATTAACTTAAAAGCGCATTGGATAGCATTAATTAAGGCAAATCGCCTCAATGGGAGGGTATTCCCCCAGAGGTCTAATTAAACATCTGGAATCAATTAGCTCCACTATTACTCAAAATGATTAAAACAGCCATTCACAAAGATTCATTTGGGAGAAATGTGAATACAGCACTAATTTCCATAAGCATGCCACCCAGTGTTCTCACTATCTTTGATAAACACAGATATTGAACTGTTTTTCCAAGATGTTGTCTTCCCTTCTTGAGACTTACTTACCCTAATTGGTCCGCACGGACCATAGCGGGTAAAATTTTTATCCCCGGATAACCTTCGTGGACTATTACATATCTTAGATGCTTCATCAGAAACAACAGGTCCTTGGGCTGTAATATCTCTCAATGCAGAAAAAGCTTTTGATAGACTAGATTGGGCATATCTCTGGTCTGTCTTGGAACATATGGGAATTGGCTCCAATTTCATTAATATGATTGAAATGCTGCATGCCAATCCCCCAGCCATAGTTATAACAAGCAAAACCTGCTCTGTTCAGAATCACTAGAAGCAGCAGACAAGGCGATCCAATTTCCCTTTTGCTATTTTTATTCTCCATGGAACCCTGGCCCGGGCAATTTGTGTATCGAAGGAGATAACACCAATTTCCCTCAAATCTACTGACCACTTCATCTCATTGTACGCAGACAATATTGCTTTAAGCAACAGAATTATTGTCAAAAATAATATATTGCCACGGCTGAATTTCTGTAGGGAAACATGCTTAAGATTGCTCCCACTTCTGGCTATTGAAACAAAATATATACGGCAAGGTAAGCGATCCCAGATAAAATTACCAAACTTAGAAAGAGGTAAAGACATAGGAGGACAATCCGTACCAAACTTTAAATTGTATGTCCAGGCACTAGCATTTTGTAGTGACGTTTGATACTGGAGCTCCGAGGCATGTGTCTAAATCACTAAGCAGTTAGCTTTGAAGCAGTGTGCCGATACCTGTATCACTTCATCAGAAGCATGTGATCAATGACGTCCAATGCTTCGTTTCGTCTAACAATCACCAGAATGGTTTGGTAAAAGATAAAAAAGGCTAGCCCGTGGACACACTACAGCGTGTGGGACGTCATCTATAATAATTTGTCTGCTTTAAATTATTTTGACCAGCTGGTGCCCCTAGTGTACTCTGTGATGTTCAAAGCCTTGAGTAATGAACCTATGTTCATGACAATTGGCTGGAAATCCTCAATGCTTCAGGAAGCTTTGTTTCCTTATCACTAGCATTTTGCCCCATCCTTAATTGGTTTAGACATGATTCTTCCGCCGCCTGGCTGAGTATAGAGAGAAATATGGCGTATCCTATTGCCATGGAAGAGGTGTTCACTGATGTATCCCATAAACAATATAAGCTTTGGTCCTATTATTGCTCACACATTTTCGAATTGGGGCCAAAAAAGAATAACTGGAAATCAAAGTGGCCCATACTCTGAAGGGCGGTCTTTTGCATCTCCCTAATGGTCCAAATGTGGAATCCATACCCTTGCCGATATCATGAACAGTAATGGTTTGAGAACATTCCAAGATATATACACATTACCGGGCAACATTTTTTTAGGTCAGCTATGCTAGCCTATGGAGTCCCTTGGGAAACCCAACTACCGAACCATCCAAATGTGGGATTTATTAATAAATTAGCTGGGCTCCTGAAAGGAATGATCTCTATATTATTAACTCAGCAAAAAAAGAAATGTCCTCTCACTGTCAGCTGCATTTATTTTCAGCAAACTTAACATGTGTAAATGTTTGTATGAACATAAGATTCAACAACTGAGACATAAACTGAGTTACAAAGTTACACAGACATGTGACTAACAAAAATTGAATAATGTGTCCCTGAACAAAGGAGGGGTCAAAAAAGTAACAGTCAGTATCTGGTGTGGCCACCAGCTGCATTAAGTACTGCAGTGCATCTCCTCCTCATGGACTGCACCAGATTTGCCAGTTCTTGCTGTGAGATGTTACCCCACTCTTCCACCAAGGCACCTGCAAGTTCCGGGACATATCTGGGGGGAATGGCCCTAGCCCTCCGATCCAACAGGTCCCAGACGTGCTCAATGGGATTGAGATCCGGGCTCCTCGCTGGCCATGGCAGAACGCTGACATTCCTGTCTTGCAGGAAATCACGCACATAACGAGCAGTATGGCTGGTGGCATTGTCATGCTGGAGGGTCATGTCAAGATGAGCCTGCAGGAAGGTTACCACATGAGGGAGGAGGATGTCTTCCCTGTAACGCACAGCGTTGAGATTGCCTGCAATGACAACAAGCTCAGTCTGATGATGCTGGGACACACCGCCCCAGAACATGACGGACCCTCCACCTCCAAATCGATCCCGCTCCGGAGTACAGGGCTCGGTGGAACACTCATTCCTTCGACAATAAACACAAATCCGACTATCACCCCTGGTGAGACAAAATCGCGACTTGTCGGTGAAGAGCACTTTTTGCCAGTCCTGTCTGGTCAAGCGACAGTGGGTTTGTGCCCATAGGCAACGTTGTTGCCGGTGAAGTCTGGTGAGGACCTGCCTTACAACAAGCCTACAAGCCCTTAGTCCAGCCTCTCTCAGGCTATTGCGGACAGTCTGAGCACTAATGGAGGGATTGTGCGTTCCTGGTGTAACTCGGGCAGTTGCTGTTGCCATCCCGTACCTGTCCTCCAGGTGTGATGTTCAGATGTACCGATCCTGTGTAGGTGTTGTAACACGTGGTCTGCCACTGCGAGGATGATCAACTGTCCGTCTTGTCTCCCTGCAGTGCTGTCTTAGGCGTCTCACATTACGGACATTGCAATTTATTGCCTGGCCACATCTGCAGTCCTCATGCCTCCTTGCAGCATGCCTAAGGCATGTTCACGCAGATGAGCAGGGTGTCACGATCGTCGTCTTCCTCATCTGAGGAGGAGTAGTAAGAAGGATCGGAGGACCAAAATGCAGCGTGATGATTATCAATTTTAATTAGAAAACTTGAAAACAAAGAACAAAACAATAAACGGACAAACGAACGAAAACGCAACAGTCCCATATGGTGACATACAAAAAAGACACAGAAACAGGAACAATCACCCACAACCCACAATACAAAACAGGCTACCTAAATATGGTTCCCAATCAGAGACAACGACTAACACCTGCCTCTGATTGAGAACCATATCAGGCCAAACCCATAGAAATAGACAAACTAGACATACAACATAGAATGCACACTCAGATCACACCCTGACCAAACAAAACATAGAAACATACAAAGCAAACTATGGTCAGGGTGTGACACAGGGACTCTGGGCATCTTTCTTTTGGTGTTTTTCAGAGTCAGTGGAAAGTTCT
The DNA here is from genome assembly GCF_029448725.1 of Salvelinus fontinalis. Taxonomy (NCBI): domain Eukaryota; kingdom Metazoa; phylum Chordata; class Actinopteri; order Salmoniformes; family Salmonidae; genus Salvelinus; species Salvelinus fontinalis. The sequence continues at coordinate 11,404,145 of NC_074665.1, forward strand.
CTTTAGTGTCCTAAGGTTTCATAACTGTGACATGAATTGCCTACCGTCTGTAAGCTGTTAGTGTCTTAACGACCGTTCCACAGGTGCATGTTCATTAATTGTTTATGGTTGATTGAAAAAGCATGGGAAACAGTGTTTAAACCCTTTACAATGGAGATTTGTGAAGTTATTTGGATTTTTACGAATTATCTTTGAAAGACAGGGTCCTGAAAAAGGGACGTTTCTTTTTTTGCTGAGTTTATAAACAGCTTTTGAAAGCTCATATTCTGAGCTAGCCATTAAAAAAGTATGGTCCACAGATCTAATTCAATCTGAAAAACTCTAACTGGAACAGAATATGGAAAAATATTACTTTGGCATCCCATAACCCGAACCATGAAGGCGGAGGCCTTTTTTATTTTATTTTCCTGGTTATACTGAATTTATTATTACTTAAACTCAGTATGCATTTCTTACTTTTGTTTTTCATTTGACTGGCAGTCCATGGGTACATTTTATATGAACTGAATATATTTATTGAAAACTAATAAAAGGGTTCTCTATGTGTCACGTTCCTGACCTATTTATGTTAGTTGTTATGTGTGTTAGTTGGTCAGGACGTGAGGTTGGGTGGGCATTCTATGTTTTCTGTTTCTGTGTTGGTTTTGGGTTACCTGGTATGGCTCTTAATTAGAGGCAGGTGTTTGGCGTTCCTCTAATTAAGAGTCATATTTAGGTAGGCGTTGTCACAGTGTTCGTTGTGGGTGATTGTCTCCTGTGTTTGTGTATGTCGTTGCGCCACACGGGACTGGTTTCGGTTTGTTTCGTTTCGATGTAGTCTGTTTCCTGTCCGTGAGTTTTACGTTTCAGTTAAGTAAGTTCATGTTCAGGTTTTGTCGTCTACGTCGTTTTCTTGTTTTTGTAGTTTTGAAAGTGTTTTGTTTTGTTTCGTGTTGCCGTCGTATTTATAATAAAGATGGCTTATTTCCCTGAAGCTGCGTTTTGGTCTGAAGATCCTTCTCTCCTCACCTCATCCGAGGATGAGGAGAGCGACAGCCGTTACAGAATCACCCACCACGCTAAGACCAAGCGGCAAGGGAAAAATAAACGGAGTAAGGGACAGGAGAAAAACAAGGATTTCTGGACATGGGAGCAGATAATGAATGGAGAAGGTCCCTGGGCTAAGGCAGGAGAAAATCGCCGTTCTCAGGAAGAGAGGGAGGCAGCTAAAGCCCAGGAGCGGTGGTTTGAGGAGGCAGCAAGGAGACGTGGCTGGAAGCCCGAAAAGCCATGGGAGCAGCTGGAGGCACTGGGGAGTGCAGAGGCTACCGGAGAGAGGAACCGGAGCTATGAGGGAACGCGTCTGGCACGGAAGCCCGAAAAGCCCGTAAGTAATTCCCAAAAATTTCTTGGGGGGGGGCTAGGAGGTAGTGGGCCAAGGGCAGGTAGGAGACCTGCGCCCACTTCCCAGGCTTACCGTGGAGAGCGGGAGTACGGGCAGGCGCCGTGTTACGCAGTAGAGCGCACGGTGTCTCCTGTACGAGTGCATAGCCCAGTGCGGGTTATTCCACCTCCCCGCACTGGGAGGGCTAGATTGGGTATTGAGCCAGGTGTCATGAGGCCGGCTCAACGCGTCTGGTCTCCAGTGCGTCTCCTCGGGCCGGCATACATGGCACCTGCCTTACGCATGGTTTCCCCGGTTCGCCTACATAGGCCGGTGCGGGTTATTCCACCTCCCCGCACTGGTCGGGCAACCGGGAGCATGCAACCAGGTAAGGTTGGGCAGGCTCAATGCTCAAGAGTGCCAGTACGTCTCCACGGTCCGGTATTTCCGGCACCACCTCCCCGCCCCAGCCTAGTACCTACAGTGTCTACACTACGCACTAGGCTACCAGTGCGTATCCTGAGCCCTGTTCCTCCTCCACGCACTCTCCCTGTAGTGCGTGTATCTAGCCCGGTGCCTCCAGTTCCGGCCCCACGCACTAAGCTACCAGTGCGTCTTCAGAGCCCTGTACAAACTGTATCTTCTCCCCCTACTAATCCTGATGTGCTTGTCCTCAGCCCGGCGTCACCAGTGCCGGTACCACGCATCAGTTATAGAGTGGGCTTTGAGAATACAGTGTGCCCTGTCCCTGCTCCCCGCACTAGTAGGAAGGTGCTTATCCTTAGCCCGGTGCCTCCAGTTCCGGCATCACGCACCAGGTCTACAGTGCACCGTATCCGGCCAGAGCCATCCGTCTCCCCAGCGCCATCTGAGCCATCCGTCTCCCCAGCGCCATCTGAGCCATCCGTCTCCCCAGCGCCATCTGAGCCATCCGTCTCCCCAGCGCCGTCTGAGCCATCCGTCTGCCAGGAGCCTGCAAAGCCGCCCGTCTGCCATGAGCCTGCAAAGCCGCCCGTCTGCCATGAGCCTACAGAGCCGTCAGCCAGACAGGAGCCGCTAGAGCCGTCAGCCAGACAGGAGCCGCTAGAGCCGTCAGCCAGACAGGATCTGCCAGAGCCGCCAACCAGACAGGATCTGCCAGAGCCGCCAACCAGACAGGATCTGCCAGAGCCGCCAACCAGACAGGATCTGCCAGAGCCGCCAACCAGACAGGATCTGCCAGAGCCGCCAACCAGACAGGATCTGCCAGAGCCGCCAGAGAGCCATGAGCAGCCAGAGCCGTCAGAGAGCCATGAGCAGCCAGAGCCGTCAGAGAGCCATGAGCAGCCAGAGCCGTCAGAGAGCCATGAGCAGCCAGAGCCGTCAGAGAGCCATGAGCAGCCAGAGCCGTCAGAGCGCCATGAGCAGCCAGAGCCGTCAGAGCGCCATGAGCAGCCAGAGCCGTCAGAGCGCCATGAGCGTCGAGAGCCGTCAGCCTGCCATGAGCGTCGAGAGCCGTCAGCCTGCCATGAGCGTCGAGAGCCGTCAGCCTGCCATGAGCGTCGAGAGCCGTCAGCCTGCCATGAGCGTCGAGAGCCGTCAGCCTGCCATGAGCGTCGAGAGCCGTCAGCCAGCCATGAGCGTCGAGATTCGTCAGTCAGCCATGAGCTGCCCTTCAGCCTGAAAAGGCTAGATACCCAGAACTGCCCATCAGTCCAGAGCTGTCTCTCTGTCCGGAGCTGCCTTTCAGTCCGGAGTTGCCCCTCTATCCTGATCTCCCTCTCTATCTTCATCTACCTCTATATTCTTATCTATCCCTCTGTCTTGATTTATCTCTCTGTCCCGGTGTTGTCCTTATTAGGTATGTTATTAAGAGGATTTTGTGGGGGAAAAAAGAGGGTGGACATTCTTGGAGGGAGGAAGCTAGGATGGATTATGGTGGGGTGGGAACCGCGCCCGGAGCCTGAGCCACCACCGTGGTTAGATGCCCACCCAGACCCTCCCCTAGACTTTGTGCTGGTGCGTCCGGAGTTCGCACCTTGTGGGGGGGGTAATGTCACGTTCCTGACCTATTTATGTTAGTTGTTATGTGTGTTAGTTGGTCAGGACGTGAGGTTGGGTGGGCATTCTATGTTTTCTGTTTCTGTGTTGGTTTTGGGTTACCTGGTATGGCTCTTAATTAGAGGCAGGTGTTTGGCGTTCCTCTAATTAAGAGTCATATTTAGGTAGGCGTTGTCACAGTGTTCGTTGTGGGTGATTGTCTCCTGTGTTTGTGTATGTCGTTGCGCCACACGGGACTGGTTTCGGTTTGTTTCGTTTCGATGTAGTCTGTTTCCTGTCCGTGAGTTTTACGTTTCAGTTAAGTAAGTTCATGTTCAGGTTTTGTCGTCTACGTCGTTTTCTTGTTTTTGTAGTTTTGAAAGTGTTTTGTTTTGTTTCGTGTTGCCGTCGTATTTATAATAAAGATGGCTTATTTCCCTGAAGCTGCGTTTTGGTCTGAAGATCCTTCTCTCCTCACCTCATCCGAGGATGAGGAGAGCGACAGCCGTTACACTATGGTTACAACCCTTATTGGGGATTTATAGAAAATCTTATGGTTCTTTATAGAACCTTTATGGAAAATGGTTCTATAATGACATTTTTTCAATCTGAAAGGTATCACATTTCAGGTAAAACCCAGATGCAGAAGTATCTGTCGAAGTAACAAAAGTTTAATAATAATACAGGGGCAGGCAAAACAATAGGTCAAGGGCAGGCAGAGGTCAGTAATCCAGATAGGGTTCAAAAGGTCCAGAATGGCAGGCAGGCTCAGGGTCAGGGCAGGAAGAAAGGTCAAAACTAGAAAACAGGAACTAGGACAGCCAGTATTAAGTTGGTAAAACCGCTGGTAGGTTTCACGAAACAAAACGAGCTGGCAACAGACAAACAGAGAACACAGGTATAAATACACTGGGGATAATGGGAAAGATTGGCGACGCCTGGAGCGGGGTAGAGACAAGCACAAAGACAGGTGAAACAGATCAGGGTGTGACAAAAGGTTCTTTGTAGATCATTTTGAAGAACTATATAAGGTTCTTTATTCTGGTCAGCCATATCATATTGTTAAAATTCCATAGATGTTATTGTGTTAAAAGTGAGCTACCTCTGGAACAGCTGGGGGACCCTGAGAAGAAAATTGGAAACCACTGACTGATTTAGTGAAAAGTTCTCAAGTGTCACAAAGCCATACATGAGTCTTTCACAAGACACCGTCACTGGCCATAGTCATATTTAACATGTAACGACGTAACACAACTTTTTTTATGTGAGTACTACTTTTCCACTTGATACACACACAAAAATGAGTGTTCCTGAATGGTTCTTTGGGAAGGGTGATGGTTCTTTGTAGGTGGAACCATACTGACTCAAAGAGCCCTTCAATGGTACTTTGCAGTTCAAAAAAGGTTTATTTCCTCTTTAAGTAATAATTAAAATGTAGGGCCGACGGCTCATTCGAATATTTTGGGGAGTGGTTTATACATAGCTCTTTTGTGCACCGGTGAGAGAGAGTGTCATTACAGTTTCTCTAATCTGGTGTTATGGCATAACATGCTGTGTTATAATCCCTTTCTGTTCCAGAGCTGGCATACCTGATTCAACTTGCTAATAAAATATATTTTTTTAAACTATGGAATTTAAATGATATAGTATGTTTATTAAACCAGAATGAAAAAAACTATTCATGGTTCTGTAAGTAACCTTTGATATTGAGAACAGTTTGTCATAGAACAGTTCTGCATAGAACCCTAAAAAAACATTTCTATATAGCCCCAAAGGCTTGTAACCATAGCAGAACCCTTTTTTGGTGCTATATATAACCTTTTTAATGGTTCTTTATAGAACCTTAGGAAATGGTCCTTTATAGCACCATACAGGTTCCATTTAGAACCTTATGAGCATGGTACTTTATAGAACCTTCAAAAAAGGTTCCGTATAGCACCAAAAATAGTTGCGCTATGGTTACTATATAGAACCATTAGTTACTATATAGAACCATTAGTTACTATATAGAACCATTCGTTACTATATAGAACCATTCGTTACTATATAGAACCATTAGTTACTCTATAGAACCATTAGTTACTCTATAGAACCATTAGTTACTCTATAGAACCATTAGTTACTCTATAGAACCATTAGTTACTATATAGAACCATTCGTTACTCTATAGAACCATTAGTTATTATATAGAACCATTAGTTACTATATAGAACCGTTAGTTACTCTATAGAACCATTAGTTACGCTATAGAACCATTAGTTACTCTAAAGAACCATTAGTTACTATTTAGAACCGTTAGTTACTATATAGAACCATTAGTTACTATATAGAACCATTAGTTACTATATAGAACCATTAGTTACTATATAGAACCATTAGTTACTATATAGAACCATTAGTTACTCTATAGAACCATTAGTTACTCTATAGAACCATTAGTTACTCTATAGAACCATTAGTTACTCTATAGAACCATTAGTTACTCTATAGAACCATTAGTTACTATATAGAACCATTAGTTACTCTATAGAACCATTAGTTACTCTATAGAACCATTAGTTACTCTATAGAACCATTAGTTACTATATAGAACCATTAGTTACTATATAGAACCATTAGTTACTATATAGAACCATTAGTTACTCTATAGAACCATTAGTTACTCTATAGAACCATTAGTTACTCTATAGAACCATTAGTTACTCTATAGAACCATTAGTTACTCTATAGAACCATTCGTTACTCTATAGAACCATTAGTTACTATATAGAACCGTTAGTTACTCTATAGAACCATTAGTTACGCTATAGAACCATTAGTTACTCTAAAGAACCATTAGTTACTATTTAGAACCATTAGTTACTATTTAGAACCATTAGTTACTATATAGAACCATTAGTTACTATATAGAACCATTAGTTACTATATAGAACCATTAGTTACTATATAGAACCATTAGTTACTATATAGAACCATTAGTTACTATATAGAACCATTAGTTACTATATAGAACCATTAGTTACTATATAGAACCATTAGTGTGTT